>NW_027137629.1:630792-823445 GCF_001692895.1 Cenococcum geophilum 1.58
AATATCTNTAAGTNNTTTACTAGAGGTATAATATCCGTCTAATTAATTTGGTTAATATTATTACTTATTATACCTAAAGCAATTTCTTCTTCTTCGACCGTCTATTGTGCTCGTACTATTACTATAATATTGTCTCTTAGTGAGATTATACCGTCTCCGTATTCTCGCTGTTTAAAAAAGGGGTTAATTTATGTTGCGTTAGCGAACCCATCTTCGCGATAACCATCCTCTTACTTAGAGTGCACTAAAGCGAATATTTATTCTTCCTATAACGTTTACTCCGTCTCTAATGCTAAGTATATACAACCTATTACTCTTAATAGTCGTCTAGTTCCCTGGTTAATTTATCTTAAGGTCTTATATTTAATCTACTGCTACGCAGCTAGATAATAAACTGTCTATTACTCTGGCGGAACTACGCCGTTCTTATAATACTAAACGAGAAGCTGCTAATGCTTAATAACAGGCTCTTAAATCTCATCTTACGGCGTCCACTCGGTTAATTCATCTTTTTTTTTTTTTTTTTTATCCGTTGTATTATACTACGTACAATACTGCGCATGCAGCCTTTAGGCTATGGCGCTATAGTTCTATATACATAAATCCTTTCTAGGCAGCTAATATGTACTAGTAGCTATGTCCTAGTAGTTTATAAATCCCTAAACTAGGGATTTACAGCTTCCTCATAAGATACTAGGTTGCTAACAACTATTAGGTAGTAAGAAAACGATAGGAAAAATAGAAAAAATGGAATAAAATCCTAAATAATCCTAACGCCTGTCCTTGTCCTTTTTATAGTTTATTTCTATCCTTTTGCTTTCTATGGTCTATCTACTAGGACTTTTTAGTAGAGTTGCCTCCTTCTAGAGATCCTTCTGCTCTTAGCCACTTCCCAGTAGCTATTTTGTCCTACTTAAGAATAGAAAGCGCCCCTTCTTCCTTTCTTTGTACAAAAAAGCTTCTCTAAGGAGAGAGAAGAGCCTATTTGTCTTTGCATTTCCTTTCTATCTTCCTAATGTAGTCTGCATTCTAGTAAGAGGTGCGTAGGGGTTTGTACCGNGNTANAGTCCTTAAAGNATCTACCTTCTTTATCCTTCCCTATTGTTTTAGAGAAGGATTTAAAGAAGCCTTTTCCTAGTTTTAGTTGAAAGAAAGCTGATTGTAGCTTTTTAGGATATTTATCCTTTTAATCCGTCTTAAGAAGGTTCGTAAGAAGGTTTATTTTAAGGAGTAAAAGCTTATAAAACAAGGTTTGCAGGAACTTAGCGATAAAAGAATAGGTTTTCCTCCAATAGAGAAGGAAACAGACTTAAGTACCTCGGTAGCTGCTCTTCTTAGGTCCCCCTTAGGTGACTTATTCTTTAGCGATCCTTCTTTATTAATACTACCTGACCTAATCTCTTCTAATACTCCTATACCTTTCCTATAGCGTTCTTTAAATTCTTTAGTAGCTCCTAGGTAGTCTTAGTGTAGCCTATCTACTTAACCTCGTACTATATTTTATTATCAATGTCCTTATAACTAACGATCTTTAAAACTTACTATTTATCTTCTTCCTGTCCTCTATATGTATCTACTTTATAAACTAGTGGCTTAATATTCCCATATGCTAGCTCTAGTATTGCGATATATTATATAGGGTAGATCTTTATTCTAGCTAGTAGGTTTAACTTAAATATAACTAGTGAAATTTTCTACGTAATTTTAAAAGGTCCTAGTCTAACGTAGTCCAATTTCTTACTTAGTCGTCAACTCTTAAAATTTTTATATAGTAGCTATACTTTATCTCCCTCCTTAAGATCTAGTCCCTTAGATCTCTTAATATTATAGTACTTTTTTATTCTTTTTTATACTTTCTTTACTAATTCCATAAGGTCTATATAAAGATTTATTAACGTCTTTATCCTTTCTTTAGCTGTGCTACTCGTTTTCTTTACTTGCCGTAGTAATAGCGATATTCTTAGCTTATATCCATAATTTGCCTTAAATAGTAACATACCTATTCCTTCTTAAGGTGTTATACTATATACAAACTGCGTAACTAGTAATAGCGATACCTAATTATTCTATACATAATTAATATAATGCCTTAGATACTACTCTAGCGTCTAATTTAATCTCTCCATTTAACCGTCTGTCTGCGGATAATATATAGTAGAAGTTGCTACTCTAACTCCTTACTCTACTAAGAATACCTCTTAAAATACTACTATAAATCTTAGATCTTTGTTTAATATAATCTTACTTAGTGCTCTATACCTTATAAACACTTCTTTAATATAGATTCTAGCAATATCTTCCACTAAGATTTCTTCTATATATACTATAAAGTATCCCCACTTTATAAGCTTATCTACTATTACTAAGATTACGTTATAATCTTATCCGGTAATAGAATCTCTTAACTTTAGCAACTTAATAATAAAGTCCTATAATATAACCTCCTATAGTCTCTCTGGTGTTTTAATAGGTTATAGCCCTCCATACAGCTTATATTTTGTTAATTTATTTCTTTAGCAATTTAGACATTCTCTAGTAACCCTTTTAGCTATCCTTTAGATTCTATCTATAATGTACTCTTCTTAAAGTCTTAACACTAATCCTATAGCTCTATTGTGTCCTTATATTAGTCCCTTATAGAAGTCCTCTACAAACTATTCTACTATACTTCTTAGGATGTACTTTACTTCTCAATTTTCGTATATATCTAATTATAGATCTTCTAGCTATACTTCTAGAATCCTTTATACTTAAAAGCTTTCTAGTATTTTATAAACTTTATCTAGTTCTTCCTAAGTTATTATAATTTTTAGATAATTATATCTAATTAATCCGTCTATATCTTTTCGTAGTAAAGCCCCTAATGGCCTTTCCTTATTTTATAGTTTAGCCTTATAACTTAAAGCATCTGCTTATATATTATCTATGCCTTTAGTATACTAAATCTTAAAATGGTATTTTATAAGCATCTCTACCCATCTAACCTATCTTTAGTTAAGTTCCTTTATTATTAGAAATCCTATTAGGTTTTTATAATCCGTCTTAACTATAAATAGTTTCTCTATACCTTATAAGAATGCTCTTTATTCCCTTAATACTATAACTATACCTAATAACTCCTTATTATAGATGTTATAGTTTAACTCTAGTAGTGTTATCTTCTAACTATAGTATACTACTAGGTGCTATTTATCCTAATATTTCTGTATAAAGCACGCCCCTAGTATATAGTCTAATGCATCCGTTTCTACAACCGTTTCTAGTCCTAGTTAATAGATCTTAAGAACTGGCTCCTAGGTAAACAACTTTTTAACTCTCTTAAAGAGCTCTTTTTATTCCTCTCCCTATGCCTATAGTTCTTCTTTCTTTATTAATTACGTAAATAGTTTAATATCCTTTAACTACTATGCTATAAACCTTCTATAGTAATTACAAAACCCTAGGAATAATCTTAACTGCGTAACATTCTCTAGTTCTTACCAATTTACTATAGCCTTAATCTTTTTTAGATCTATGCTAAGTTAGCTTAATTTAATAATAAATTTAACAAAATTAGTCTTCCTAGTAAAGAACTCGTATTTCTTAATTGCTACTAGCATCTATTCTTCCTATAGTCTCTTTAAGACCTATTTAACGTATTCCCTATATTCTTCTTTAGTTATTAAGTAGATAATAATATTATTAAGGTATACTATAATAAATTTATCTAAGTATTCTCCTAATATATTGTTAATACGCTTTTAGAACGTTACTAGTGCGTTTATAAGTCTAAATTATATAACTAATAGCTTATACAGTCCTTCCTTTAACCTAAAGGCTGCCTTTTATTTATTGCCTTCCTTAATCCTAATCTAATAGTACGCCTATCTTAGATCTATCTTTATAAAGATTTACGCGTTACCTATTCTATCTTAGATTTTGCTAATTAAGGGTAAAATATCTATCCTTCCTAGTAATACTGTTTAACTATTTATAGTTAATACACAGCCTTAGTTTACTATTCTTCTTTAGTATAAATAGTACTAGATATCCTACTAATAACTGCGATAGTCTAATATATCTTTTTCGTAAATTTTCCTAGATAAACTCTTTTAATGCTCTACCTTCTTCTTTAGTAAGCTTATAGATTGGAAAGAACTTTAGACTTATTCCTAGTTCTAACTCTATTTTATAGTCCTACGCTGCATACTTTAATAGCTTTTTACTTTCTAGTGACCATAGTTTCTTGCCATACTTATAGTATCTTTTTAGTATATAACTTAGTCCTTTTTCTATTTCTTTATAGGTCGCTCCTACTTAGTACTATACTAGCTTAACTTATTATCACTGCTTACGGCGTTAAGTATCCCTAATATTAACCTGTCCTATAATCTAATTAATCTTTAAATTATACTCCTATAATTAAGGCATTCCTAATACTGCCTTATCCCGTCCTAATAGTAGGATATTAAAAGACATCTCAATTTATCTCCCTTTGATAGTTATCTAAATAGGTCCTATTTTAAGATTAATAATCCCTCCTCTATAGGCTATTAGATCTCCTAAAATTGTAACTAATAGGTAAGGTTGCTCCTTCTATCTATAAGGTAGCCCCATTCTCTTAACTACTACTAGTAAGATATAGTTTCGCGTTGCTCCACTATCTATTAGCGCTTTAAACTACTAATCTTACCATTTAACTTATAAATTTAGGTATTATCCTTAAATTCCTTTAAGGGTCTAAGGCTCTACCACTAGCTCCCTCTAGTCCTATAGGCCTCTACTTTTTCTAACTATTAGCTACTTAATCCTTATACACTTAGCTTAATCTTTGGCCAATACCTAATTCGCTTTTTATCTTTAATATACTATAGATATGTGTTCTCTAGGTATTCCCACCACTGTTATCCGTCTAAGCATTCTTCTATAAGGAATCTTCCTAGTTAAAGTACTAAGCTTCCTTCCTCCTGATTCTCTGCTAGATGCTATCTATATATATATTTGGCATTCCTATACTGCCGCTTATCTGTTATTTAGTATATCCTTATAGGGTATTTCTAATTCTTTTCTTTCGGATTCTTATACATCTCGTATATATCGTCCACGCATGCAATCCATAATAACGTGTAGTATACTAGGTGCTTTAGGTTAACTCTTAGCTCATCCTTATCCCTAAGTTTAAACCTTTATTATACTAATCTAAACGTTATAACTTTGTTTATAGGTACTAAGATATACCTTTCACTTCTCCAGTCCTCTAATTATTCCTCTAGATCCTTTAACGTTATAATTAAGGCTCCTTTAATATGCATTATGGCCTTTTTTATAATTAGGTAGTCTTAGATAACTCTTTTATCTAACCATATATAAAAATCTTCCCACTTATTATTATGCCTCTATCTATACCACCTTTGGTATAGCTGCTAGAGTGTATACGGCTTATCCGTAAGGAAGTATCTTCTTATTACTGCATTGTAACAGCCCTTTATATATTATTCTTCGAACCTAGTTAGGATTCCTAAATCCTCTTTATCTTCTAGTTCGGTAAGCCACTTAGCTCTTAGTATGCCTGCCCTAGGCCTATTAGTAATTCTTTATACTAGCGCTCTGTCCTTTATACGTCCTAATATACTAGATCTCTTATCTAGTTTCTATTCTTGCTATGCGATAATTCTTTACCTAAATTCTTCTATGGTTTCCTTTAGTTTGCGTCTTACGCTTTAATCCTTAAAGTTCTCTTACTTCTTAATCTTTATATTAACCTTTCGATCTTTAGTCCAAACACTATATTCTACTAGTAAGTCTTCTGGGTCTATATATCTATCTCCCAGTTTAATTGCTATTTATGCCGCAGATTCTCTAATCTATAAAGAAGCTCCTTACCTCTTACCCATAGGTGTCCTAATTCGTACTCCGAATTCTTAGTCCCTTTAGATCTTTAATCCTAAGCTTGCTTCTAACTTAAGCTTAGCTCCAGCCTTAGTTTAACTAGGCTTACTTAGTGTTCTCATCTTATCTTAAGAATCTTAAATCTCACTTATCTTATCTTAAGAATCTTATATCTATAGGAACTTCCGTCCCAAGCTTATTTATATATCACTAAACTAAGCCGCTACTCTGCTCCATCGGTTATTGTCCGTTATAGGTCTTTAAGCTTACCTCATCTTATTTTAAGAATCTTGGTTATCTCTTATCTTGCTGTAAGAATCTTAAGCTTTTAGCCCTTTGCCTTTATTAAGTGCCGAAGTAATTCGCTGTCCTACTTCTCTTGCGTCTCGTAAAGTAATAGACATTATGTCTAGCGGGGTCTTAATCCCTACTAATGTTCCCTATTTTATAGTGGAATTATTCTCTGCTTTTAGTATAACATCTCTAATGGCTGCGTACTCCCAGTAAGCCGCTCTCATTACCTTATTATTACGGAATATTTTACCTATATCGAATTCATCGTCCTTAATATCCGATCTGCGAACTAGTTTATTAGTTCCTTTATATCCTATAGGTTATAGCTCTTATAGCTAATAGCTTGCGCCGTACTTAGCGTCCTTATAAATTCGGTATGCGTTATTATAACAAAACGCAAAACTTTTAATTAAACATTCTTTTGTTCCTTATAGTATATTGTCGTCCCTCTATACATATATGTCGTCTACTAGTCTTATACCCTTTACCGCGTAGTAACTTAGCCTACTTCTACAGTCTCTGGCGTAATAACCCTATTTTCCGTAATTTATGCAAGCTCCTTCTTTAAACCATTTTTCTTATTATGGAGTCCGCCTAAATATCTTCTACTGCTAAGATCCCTAATTCGGCCTCTACTCCTTAGACTCTTAATTACTTAATCCTTATCCCCTAGGTTTTTATAGTTTCTTACTCCTTCTCTTATAGTCTTCTTTAGTACCACTTAGGTCTATTAGCTCTGCGCCATACTATAGTTTCTAACTTAGCTTCTGTCATTGCGTGCTCTGCGCCTTATACAACTATAGAACTCTGTCCTAACCTTTCTTAACCTATTCCCTTTAGTAGATCTAATTGTTAATCTTAATCGCCTAATCTATTAGTTCCCTTAGGGTGTCCGCATCTTCTATTAGGATAATCGCATCCTAGACTTTAGCCTTAAGTCCCTGTTTATACTGTGCTATAAGCGCCCTATTATTCCACTCTACTTATATTACTAATGTCTAGAATTGCGTTATATACTTAATTGCCGAGGTTCGTTACGTCAGGTTTTGGAGCTTTCTCTTTACCGTGGTCGTTGCCTCTGGGTCTCCGAATATCTATATAAGTCACTCTACGAATCCATTCCAGCTTAAGAATATAAACTATACCTCTTAGTTAGTGGTCGTTATGCTATTTACTTATATCTCTATAAGGTAAAGCTTAAACTACTTAAGTGCCCTTCCTGTTAAGAACAGTTCTGCATACGCTATTTGATCTATAGGTGTTGCCAGCTTTGCTCCTTCCTGTACTACCTTAAAGTGCATTTATATAAGGAATCCTTTAAGCTTTAATTTCTCTCCTAAGTATCTTTTAATTAATGGTAACTTAACCTTTGCTGCGCCTATTCCGTTAATCCTATTTTCTAACATTATATTATTTTCTATCAACCGGTCAACTATCTCTTATAATTGTCCGACCGTTACAGGTTGCTATAAGTTAGTATCTGCTATACTGGTGTCGTTACCTAACCTTAAAGTAGTTGCTGCCGTCAATAGCGTCGTGGTGGCTGCTTTTAGTGGCATTTTATTCGACTCTCTATACTAATACTATAACTAGGTAGTAATTATGTAACGGAACCTTGTAGCAAGAACTACGATAGGCTCGTTATTGGGCTAGGTGTGTAGGAAATGTAGGTATAGAGTTTAAACAAGATAATAATAACTGGTGGAGTGGTTGCCTAACAGATTAACTCTAATTGTATTCTAAGAATTACTATAAGGAAGGAACTATCTAGGTAGGGACTAAGGGTCCTTAAATATATAACCGTACTCCTATGAAATCCTTCTTGTACGTGATGTATGTGTGCTTTATATAATCTGTTACGGATTATACAGATCCTACGGATTATATAGATCACCCTACGTGACTTTGGTTACCATTCCTTATCACATAGCTCTATCGGCTCCATCCTAGACCGTGCCTAAATTAACTAACTAGCTTCTTCCGACTCTTCTCCAAGTAGTCGTAATATCGTACTTAAAGCGTCCGTAACACTATAAGATACTAAAAAGCTTTTAAGTATAGAGAATTTTAGAAGTATAACTAGAAGATCTATAGGTAGATATATATAAGAATTAAGAAGTTAAGTATATCCTAAAAAGCATAGTAGAGTATTTTATAGAAGATTTCTATAAGGGAATAACTTAGGGACATAATGGAGCTACGGGCTTAGTGTTAAGACTCTAAGAGGAGTATATTATTAACGGAATCTAGGGCTTAGTAAGGAAAGTTATAAAGGAATATCTAAATTGCTAAAGGAATAAACTAATAAGGTATAAGCTATATAGAGGGCTATAACTTATTAAAATACCAGAGAGACTATAGGAGGTTATATTATAGGACTTTATTATTAAGTTGCTAAAGTTAAGAGACCCTATTACCGAATAGGATTATAATATAATTTTAGTGATAGTAGATAAGCTTATAAAGTAGGGATACTTTATAGCGTATACAGAAGAGATATTAGTAGAAAATGTCGCTAGAATTTATATTAAGGAAGTATTTGTAAGATATAGAGCACTAAGTAAAATTATATTAGACAGAGATTTAAGATTTATAATAGTATTCTAGGAGGTATTTTTAGTGGAATAAGGAGTTAGAGCAGTAATTTCTACCGTATATTATCCGCAGATAGATAGTTAAATAGAAAGATTAAATTAGACACTAAAGTAGTATCTAAGATACTATATTAATTATAATAATAATAATTCATTGCTTAACGTCCGATTCAGATCCCTATTAGGCCCACGCGGACTACTCCTTATATACATGTGGGGAGAAAACTCTATTTGAGAAAACCCCGTGATCCATCTCCCCGCCTTATAGGACTCGCCTACAAGGCGCCTGCGAGGCGCCTGCTACCTTACTTTTTAACCTCCTTAGGAACCACTGCTGCCGTAACAAGCCTACGGACGCGCTAGTATCGCAAACTTTACTCTACTGCTATAGAGTCATTAGGGGGCACCCGTTGCTCGCCCCCCTGCCTTCTATTGCCATTTCCTTTGCAACCCGGAACTGGTTTAGTACATTTTGGCTAATAAGCCACTGGGTAACCGCCTTAAGGCCTTTTTATGTTAAGAGCAGTGTCTTATAGTTCTCTGTGCTAGCTACTAAGAGCATTACTTCTCAGTTAGTACGTAAGGGGCATAGCAGTATTACGTGCTTTGGTGTCTATCTTGGCCAGCCACATTCGCATCTTGGGCTACCTACTAGGACACCTACCCAGCGTGGGTTTCAATAAGCGAATATGCAGCCAATAAAATATCGGCAAATGCCAATATTTGCAGCGCCAATATTCAATATTTGCAATAGTTTAGACCAAATTATTATAATAGAAGTATACTTATTCTAAAAATAAAGATTATATAAATTATTGGCATAAATTGGCAGTTTTTATAATAGTATTTTAACTTCTTGCCTGCACAAAGCTCTGCGCAAAGCTCTGTGCGAAGGCTCTGCGCGAAGCTCTACAGAGGCTCTGCACGAAGCTCTGCATGAAGCTCTGCACGAAGCTCTGCATGAAGCTCTGCACGAAGCTCTGCATGAAGCTCTGCACAAAGCTCTGCACGAAGCTCTGCTTACGGAGGCTCTGCACGACAGCTTTGCGTACGACAGTTCTGCGTACAACGGTTCTGCGTATGACGGCTCTACTACAGAGGCTCTATATAAAGCTTTGTGTAGATCTTCGTGTAGAGCTTCGTGCGGAGCCTTTGTACGCAGAGCTTCGTGCAGGGCCTCGTGTAGAGCTTTGTGCAGAGCCTCCGCAGAGCTTCCCGCGGAGCCTCCGTATGTAGAGCTTTATGTAGAGCTTTGTACAAAGCTTCGTGCAGAGCTTCGTGCAGAGCCTCCGTAAAGCTTCCCACAGAGCTTCCGTATATAGAGCTTTGTGTAGAGCTTTATGTAGAGCTTTATATAGAGCTTTGTGTAGAGCTTTATGTAGAGCTTTGTATAGAGCTTTGTATAGAGCTTTGTATAGAGCTTTGTGTAGAGCTTTGTATAGAGCTTTATGTAGAGCTTTATGTAGTCTCCGCAGAGCTCTATATAGAGTCTCCGTACGTAGGGCTTCGCGATTATAGGGCTTTTATATACGGAGCCTCTATATAGTATAATAGCGTTTAATTAAAAATATATAACTACCTAGCTAATAAATATAAAATTTAAGTATTAAATTTACCTTATTATACTTTTAAATAGAGGTTTTATCTAGCTTTAGATAGCTATACAGTTTCCCTCTTATATATATACCTATATAAACCCACTATATAGACCCTAATAGGAGCTATAACAGCGTAATTAAATATCTTATCTTATCTTATACTTCTAAATAATATATTATTTAATTATTTATAAAAGCTTATTAATATTTTAGATATAAATATTTAATTATTTAATAAATGAGTATATTATTACTATTATTTATTACTTAACGTCTATTTTAGATCCCTGTTAGGCCTACGTAAGCTACTCCTTATATATATGTATAGGGAGAAAACTCTATTTAAGAAATCCCTATAATCCGTCTCCCCGCCTTTTAGGACTCGCCTATAAGTTACCTATAAGTTACCTATAGTGCTCTACTACCTTACTTTTTAATCTCCTTAGGAACCACTGCTGCCGTAACAAGCCTACGAACGCGTTAGTATTATATACTTTTAAGTCAATTAATTAAATTATATAGTAACTTATAAAGTAGTATATAAACTAATTTAGCTACTACTACCTTTACTTATTACCTATACCTACGCCTATAAAGCTATATTTTATATATAGTATGCAGTAATTACTTATTAGTTTTTTAGTAGAAAATTAATATTATATAGCCCTACCCTTTAATAAACTTATAGATATTATTAAAAGTAAGGCTTATATANTTATATAGCTTTAATAGAGGTAGATTAAAAGCTATAGTAGATATAGGGAAAATAGAGTAAATATAAGGTGTTAATTTAGATATAGGTGTACAATAGTTACTCGCGGATATATATAATATTTTAATGTAAAGAGGAAGGATTTAAGTTTATATAGGTGGGTAGTATATATATATTAATTAGGGGGTTTATATATATTATTTAGAGGGTATACAACTAGCAGGGCCAAAATTTGAAGGGGTGCTAAGAAGATCTGCAAATATTACAAATATCGCCAATACTCGCCAATACTCGCCAATATTGATTAGTAACAATATTGATCAATATTATTAGCAGTATTAATATTAAAAACCACGCTGCACCTACCCAGTAGAGCTAGTCTTTTAGTCCTATTACTCCTGTTCTTAAGAGTGTTGCCATTATATTTTCTGCCTTTGTTAGGCCTTCTCGGAGCCCTAAAGTGTTTACCCCCTATGGCGTTAACCATGCTACGGCTTAGGTTCTTCTTGCCTTAGTTAACCTCTGTACCTTTAACTCCCATACACCTCTCCAGCGTTGGTCCAGCCAGTATTATATTATAGTAGTTGGTTTCCTAGCGTTCTTTTATACTTTACTTTAGCTCTTTTCTCTCTCTTACTATTGTCCTTACTGGCCTCTTGCGCGTCTCCCTTCCTCCTCTATATAGGCCTAGGCCCTAGAGCAGCACCATTCTTCTTCTACTTTCTTTACCTATTTCTCTAATATATCTTCCCTACTTTAGGGTTGTTAGTTTGTTCTCCTATAAGGCGCCCTAGGGTCCCTCTATAGTTTATTTAGGCGTGTTTTGATATACTTTATAATATTAGAGTTGCGTTCCTTTTACGCCCTTTATATTGCAGTGGCTTTAATATATAGTTATAGGGGGGGAATATTAGCTTCCTTCTTAAGCAGTACTGTGGCCGTTCGCTTATATCCGCCTGTTATACTCTAAAGGCAGGCTATTTAGACCTTTTAGAGTAGTTTAAGGAGCGATTTAGGGGGGCCTTTCTTAGATTCTCTAATGGCCCAAATACTGGACCTATACGTCATGGTTGGCCGGACAACTGCTATATATAGTAGGCGTGACCTCTAGAAGCATGGGCCCCATATAGAATTAACGATCCTAGATAATGCGATGTACTATACTTAGCCCTTACGGGCCGCTTAGGCCGCATATGCGCTCCACTAGAGCTTACTGTCTACCTATACTCCTAATACTCTTAGGCCCTAAACTGGCTAACCCCTAAAGCCTTAGATGCGAATTATGTGTTAGAGATCTATAGATTAATTGCGTTTTCTTGTAAAATAGATTAGCTGGTACTTCTCTGGTAAGAATTGGACTCTATATTATCTTGCCCATTCTATATAGGTGTTATAAGCTTTCTCTAGCGTTCTGTAATTCTCTGCGGCTGTTGGCCCGTATATAATTAGGTTTATATCGTTAATAAAGCCTATCCCCTAGGTCGCCCCTTCCTTAAAGGAGTTAAGTAGGTTGCTTATAAAGAAAAGGAAAAGTATAGGCGAGAGGGGTAATCCTTATGGTATTCCTGTTGCAATTGCGATAGGGGGGCTTTGGTATCCGCTAAAGACCAGCGATATTTCTTTTTGGCCTGTAAACCCTTAAACAAATTATATAATCCATTCTGGGAAGCCTTTTGCTCTAAGGATGTATAGGAAACGCTTATGGGGTATGTTGTCGTAGGCGCCACTGATATCTAGGCTGAGCATTGATACTACAAAGTCCCTTCGCATCGCCTATGCTGATTTAATGGACCTAGGTGTAATTATATATTACTAGTAGCAAATAAAAGGGTATAGATATTAAAGGATATTAAATAACGAATAAATTTAAGCATTTTATTCTTAAATATAAAGGATTACTAATTAAAAGAGTATATATCGCTTTAAGCGTTAAAAAAGCAGGGTCCCTAAGTTCCCCGTTACTACTAAAAACTGCTAGAAATTAATAAAGTATTTATACAAGAGCTTATATCATGCAATACTATATAGGGCCCTCTAGATAAACACTAAATAAGTAATAAGTATATCTCCTTTACTATTTTAAGCTACTAGAATCTATTACTAATACTATTAAATCTAGTACGCATATTATAATTGGATTAGATCTTAATATAGGGCTTATTATACTAGTACTTACGGTATAAAGCGTCTATAATTTAGTAGTCCTAGTATAAAAGTATCTATAATTTAATAGTCGTAATGCAAAGGTGTTTATAATTTAGTAGTTGTGGTATAAAGGCGTTTAGGATTTAGTAATTACTATAAGCCACTAAACTATTTAGGGTTCTGCTATAATTTAGATAAAAGCTAATTAAGAAGCTAATGTTACTTTCTTTCCTCTTAATATTATCCTAGATATAATCTAAGCTAAATTGCGGGAGATTCTTAAGGTTAGATAACCTAAGCCTTATTCTACGACTTTCTATATTCTATAAGCCTTTAATATAATTATTTAATAGGCTTAGTAAGAGCTAATTAGATTTATCCCTAAAGCTTATTACCTATTTAAAAAGATAAGCCGTCTTTATAATGGAACCTTGTAGCAAGAACTACGGTGGGCTCGTTATTAGGCTAGGTGTATAGGAAATGCAAGTATAGAAGTAACAACGTAATAATAACTGGTAGAGTGGTTGCCTAATAGATTAACTTTAATTATATTCTAAGAATTACTACAAGGAAGGAACTATCTAGGTAGGGACTAAGGGTCCTTAAATACACAACCGTACTCCTATAAAATCCTTCTTATACGTAATATACGTCTTATATATAAGGTATATAAGTTCCTCTTATTCCTCTTATTTAATACGTAGTATATTATATAACCTTAGTTACTATTCCTTATTATATAGTTCTACTGGTTTTATCCTAGACTATACCTAAATTAACTAACTAGCTTCTTCCGTCTCTTCTCTAAGTAGTTATAATATTGTACTTAAAGCGTCCGTAATACTATCTCCCTTCTTTTTATCTTCGTCTTTAAAGATCTAAAACATCTCTAAGTCGTTTATTAGAGGTATAATATCTATCTAATTAATTTAGTTAATATTATTACTTATTATACCTAAAGCAATTTCTTCTTTACACGCCTAACGTCGTGCTCGCACTATTGCTACAATATTATCTCTTAGTGAGATTATACCGTCTCTATATTCTCGCTGTTTAAAGAAGGGATTGATTTATATTATATTAGCAAACCTATCTTCGTAATAACCGTCCTCTTACTTAGAGTGCACTAAAGCGAATATTTGTTTATCCTATAACGTTCGCTCTACTTCTAATACTAAATATACGCGACTTATTATTTTTAATAGTCGTCTAGTTCCCTAATTGATTTATCTTAGGGTCTTATGTTTAATCTGCTGCTACGCGGCTAGATAGTAAATTATCTTAAGCCCTTACTAAGTTAGAACGTTCTTAGAATGCGGAATAGAAGGCCCTAGATACTTAGATTGCGGCGTTTACTTATCTACTTCGTCTTAAGAAGGTTTGTAAAAAGGTTTATTTTAAGGAGTAGAAACTTATAGAATAAGGTTTATAGGAATTTGGCAATAAAAGAACGGATTCTCCCTTAATAGAGAAGGAAATAGATCTAAGTAGTTCGGCAACTACTCTTCCTAGGTCCCCCTTAGGTGACTTATTCTTTAGTAATTCTTTTTTTTAATACTACCTAACCTGATTTCTTTTAATACTTTTATACCTTTCTTATAACATTTTTTAAATTTTTTAGTGGCTCCTAGGTAGTCTTAGTATAGCCTATCTACTTAACCTCGTACTATATTTTATCGTTAATGTCCTTATAACTAATAATCTTCGAAACTTACTATTTATCTTCTTCCTGTCCTTTATACATGTCTGCCTTATAGACTAGTAGCTTAATATTCCCGTATACTAGCTCTAGTATTACAATATGCTATATAGGGTAAATCTTTATCTTAGCTAGTAGGTTTAACTTAAATGTAACCGGTGAAATCCTTTATATAATTTTAAAAGGTCCTAGTCTAATATAATCTAACTTTTTACTTAGTCGTTAACTCTTGAAATTTTTATATAGTAGCTATACTTTATCTCCCTCCTTAAGATCTAGTCCCTTAGATCTCTTAGTATTATAGTACCTTTTTATTCTTTCTTATACTTTCTTTACTAATTCTATAAGGTCTATATAAAGATTTATTAACGTCTTTATTCTTTCTTTAGCTATACTACTTGTTTTCTTTACTTACCGTAGTAATAATAATGTTCTTAGCTTATACCCGTAATTTGCCTTAAATAGTAATATACCTATTCCTTCTTAAGGTATTGCATTATATATAAACTGTATAATTAGTAATAGTAATACCTAATTATTCTATACGTGATTAATATAATGCCTTAGATACTGTTCTAGCGTCTAATTTAATCTTTCTGTTTAACTATCTGTCTGCGGATAGTATACGGTAGAAGTTGCTACTTAAACTCCTTACTCCGCTAAGAATACCTCCTAGAATACTACTATAAATCTTAGATCCCTATCTAATATAATTTTGCTTAGTGCTCTATATCTTATAAATACTTCTTTAATATAGATTCTAGCGACATCTTCTGCTAAGATTTCTTCTGTGTATGCTATAAAGTATCCCCACTTTATAAGCTTATCTACTATTACTAAGATTACGTTATAATCTTATCCGGTAATAGGATCCCTTAATTTTAGTAACTTAATAATAAAGTCCTATAATATAACCTCCTATAGTCTCTCTAGTGTTTTAATAGGTTATAGCCCTCTATATAGCTTATACCTTATTAGTTTATTTCTTTAGNAATCTANANANTCTCTNNTAACCNTTTNNNCTANNNTTTAGATNCTATTAATAATATACTNNTCCTAGAGTCTTAACACTAAGCCTATAGCTCTATTATATCCTTAAGTTAGTCCCTTATAGAAGTCTTCTATAAACTACTCTACTATACTTCTTGGGATATACTTTACTTCTTAATTTTCGTATATATCCGTCTATAGATCCTCTAGTTATGCTTTTAGAATTCTTTACGCCTAAAAGTTTTCTAGTGTCTCGTAAACTCTATCTAGTTCTTCTTAAGTTGCTATAATTTTTAGATAATTATACCTAATTAATCTATCTATGTCTTTTCGCAGTAAAGCCCCTAATATCTTTTTATTGTTTTGTAGTTTAGCTTTATAACTTAGAGTATCTACTTGTGTATTGTCTATACCCTTAATATACTAAATTTTAAAATAGTATTCTGTAAGTATCTCTACCTATCTAACCTATCTTTAGTTAAGTTCCTTTATTATTAGGAATCCTATTAGGTTCTTATAATCTATTTTAACTATAAATAGTTTTTTTATGCCTTATAAGAATGCTCTCTATTTCTTTAGTGCTATAACTATACCTAATAACTCCTTGTTATAAATGTTATAGTTTAACTCTAGTGGTGTTATCTTTTAATTATAGTATACTACTGGGTGCTATCTATCTTAATGCCTTTATATAAAGCATGCCCCTAGTATATAGTTTAATATATTTATTTCTATAACCGTCTCTAGTCCTAGTTAATAGATCTTAAGAACTGGCTCCTAGATAAATAACTCTTTAACTTTTTTAAAAAGTTCCTTTTATTCCTCTCCCTATGCCTATAGTTTTTCTTTCTTCATTAATTGCGTAAACGGCTTAATGTCCTTTAACTATTGTGCTATAAACCTTTTATAGTAATTGCAAAACCCTAGGAATAATCTTAACTGCGTAATATTCTCTAGTTCTTGCTAATTTACTATAGCCTTAATCTTCTTTAGATCTATACCAAGTTGGCCTAGTTTAATAATAAATTTAACAAAATTAGTCTTCCTAGTAAAGAACTCGTATTTTTTAATTGCTACTGGTATTTGTTCTTCCTATAGTCTCTTTAAGACCTATTTAACGTGTTCCCTGTGTTCTTCCTTAGTTATTAAGTAGATAATAATATTATTAAGGTATACTATAACAAATTTATTTAAGTATTCTCCTAATATATTGTTAATACGCTTCTAGAACGTTACTAGTGCGTTTATAAGCCTAAATTGTATAACTAATAGTTTATACAGTCCTTTCTTTAACCTAAAGGCTGCCTTTTATTTATCGCTTTCCTTAATTTTAATCTAATAGTATACCCATCTTAGATCTATCTTTGTAAAGATTTACGTATTACCTATCCTGTCTTAAATTTCGCTAATTAAGGGTAAAGGATACCTATCCTTTTTAGTGATGCTGTTTAACTATCTATAGTCGATATATAGCCTTAGTTTGCTATTCTTCTTTAGTACGAACAGTACTGGATAACCCGCTAATAACTGCGATAGTCTAATATATCCATTTTATAGATTTTCTTAGATAAACTCTTTTAATACTCTACCTTCTTCTTTAGTAAGCTTATAGATTGGAAAGAACTTTAGACTTATTCCCGGCTCTAATTCTATCTTATAGTCCTATACTGCATACTCTGACAGCTTTTCACTTTTTAGTAACTATAGTTTCTTGCCGTACTTATAGTATCTCTTTAGTATATAACTTAAGCCTCACTTAGTCTCTTTATATGTTGCTCCGACTTAGTACTATAGTGGGGTAAAATGGCTCACGCCTAGTACCTTAGCATTTTCTTGTATTTATAGAGCCTTCGGCTTCCCTCCTTCTTGGCCATCACGACCTACCGGAATACACTCTTTTCTTTCTTTCTTACTGATTGACTGACTAACTGACCGACCGACCGACCGACCGACCGACCGACCGACCGACTGACAGACTGACAGCACTGTCACTTTCCTATCTTAGAGAGGTCGTACCCTCCCATATATTTTATGGCATTCTATATAGGGACGACAGCAAGCTCTTTAGATTAGAAGTCTGGCATTTTACATATAACTATATATATAGGAGATACGCAGGAATATACTATAGCTACAGAAGAACACCTAGCTGTAGAAGAACGACCAGCTGCAGAAGAACCGCTAGTCAGACAGATGAGATAGCAGAAGAGAAGTAGATAGTACCGGATAGTAAGGGGAACCAGGCAGTCCCTAAATAGAAAGACAGCGGAAAAGATAGATAGCTAGACTCTACGCATAGACTAAAGAGTGGCAACAAGGCATAAAGGGTGTTTTGGAGAGTTATAAGTAAGGATGTTAAGCGAACCAGTGAACTAATCAGACAGTCTTTAACTGGATATTTCTACTACCTGCGCACGGACATGGCCAGAGCTTTGTTGAGGATATAGAGACGACAGGTAGCTAAGGGCTAATTAATTAGATGGAAACGAGATTTAAGACATCTGGCGACAGAGGAAGTCGGCACTGCCCTTTAAGAATAGAGACAATACCGAGTAAGGTCGCAAGTATATGAGATCGGATCTATCCTTAAAAGCTTCCTATTCTAGCTTAGCTTTATCTTCTTTTGAGTTATTCGGATTATGTTAGTGGCGGCTATAGAGGCGTTCTATAAAGACGTAGATATAAGTAGAAGCCCGAGGCCTAACAGTACCCTACTGCGCGGAGTAACAGCAGGCTAAAATAGACGGACGTATTGAGACCTGGCAATAGCAGAAGATGGCGATTTTGTGCTCTTCTAGGAAGACCGACCTCTAGGCGTTAAGAAGCAGCCAGAAGGAACCGAAGCCTATACTTCTTTTACTAAGTATAAACCAACACCAGGATAGCTATCTAGGACACTATTACCTTAGGCGGCAACGCAAGCAGACCTACTATAGTGTTTACCCGCGATACCTAGAACTGACTCTTGGCGGACAAAGGATAAGAACCGCGAGGACCGCCTACAAGCTTCTAAGGAAGCTTTAAATGCACCTTCTAACTAGCAGTCAACAGCTTAAGACAGGATCTACGTTATAGTCTAGCTGATGCCAGCCCTAGGAGCTGCTAGAACTTCGTACTTTATAGGATAGGACGTATTATAGTTTATCAAGCAGTACGAGCGACTATACGTCCAACACTATATAACGAGCAAAGAGAAGCACCAGGGCCTTCTGGAGTACTGCGATTACTAGATAGGGATATAGATCCGAAGCTTGCCTGAATTTATAGCTAGCGATTAAACGGAGCTTGTAAGAAAGCTTAGGGCAGAATACCGAGAAAGTGACCACTTTCGGCAGATGGAAATGGTAGAATTCTTAGAAGCCTATATACGGCAGTATAGGGACAATTCGCTAAGTAGCGTACGCGAGTACTATAAACAGTTTATATTAATCTCCTAAAGAGTTGCGGAGGCAGGTAACCTAGAGAATGGTTAGCAAGGATACTTGTTTACAAAAGGACTTCCGCTTAAGTATTAAAGATATACTATAGCTAAAACGGGAGCTAATCCAGATAGACAAGAATTCTTTAACTTTTATTAGCTATAGAGAGCCATAGAGAACAGGCTTAGTTTATATAAGGGCGCAGATTATCTATTAAAAATGGACCCTAAGGAGCAGAGCCTTCGTTAGCTAGTTAAGCGGTTCTGTAATTAGTAGCCAGCTATAAGTAAAGATACTACCATTTAACTACCTGCGATCTTCTAGCTAAGTAAGATAGCCGACGCCTGTTAAGCCAATTAGGAAACGGGCCTAGAACTTAAGGAGCTCGGCCGCTAAAGGGAAGGAAGATGTTAGGACCTAGGTAGACTAGGTATATACAGAGGAGCCCTAACACAGTAGCAGTTACCCCCTACCACGGATTAGGAAATTGGTGAAATGGAAAGCTAGCTAAAGAGCCTAAGGCTGAGCAAGACGGAGCCTGCAGTAGCTATACGATTAATACCATTCCTTAATTAAATACAAATGGACCCAAAGAAGCTTATAACGCTATTAAACTAGGCTGCAGCTTAAGGCCTAGCATAAGGATATGGCCTAGCACTAGGATACGAAGACTGGCAGAATAGTACCTGAGCTCCCTTTACTCCGCAAGACTTTTAATATCCGTATAATTTTCAATATCCACAAGACTGTCGACCTCCGTAAGACTCTTAATATCCGCAAGATTCTACTGCCTTTGGACGACAGCAGCGGGACGCATAGGGTTAGCAGGATGGCACGCGATCTGGCCTGGGCCGATGGACCTGTTTTAGATGCGGAGGAAGTTACCGTTTTACTAAGTATGAGTGTTAAGGCTTAAAGGATCTTATTTAGCAAGGACTTATACATCTGTCTAATTAAGGAAGACTAGTAGCTAGGACATGCGACCAACCTAGACCTGAACTACCTTGGCTCGGCAATAAAGGACAATTAAAAAATATTAAGAACTGGCTCCGTATATACTAAGGAGCAGACCTAGACAGACTAAGGAAAGAATAGACGTAGTAGCGGGCCTTCCATAATGGAGCAGCGCTAAAGATTAGTGACGAGAAAAGTATAAACTGGGGGGACTACTATTAAAATTGCATAATCTTTAGAGACAGTAGGACAGCCACTGCGCCGTAGGAGAATAATGTATAACTAGGAGATTACATATAGATTAGGTTATAGCCTACAAATAAGACAGCTAAAGCTAAGGAGGACTACTATTAGAATCGTCCAACCCTTAGAGACGGTTATTGGAGATAGACGCTTAAGTAATAGGCTCTGCAGCAGGCTCCGCAGTAGGCTCTGCAGTAGGTATAGGATGTTCAACTAGGGGATAGTCGAGTTCTAAGGTAGGGGAGGGGACGCAGGTAACGGCCGCATAAAAGATTTCTATTTGTCTGCTTAGTTACAGTATTTCCTAAGGCTCCTTTTCTTATTTACTTTCTTAATCGCAACGCGTCGAGACGCGTTAGTCGCGACGACCGACTGCAAAGATGTTAGTTTAGCTTACCGCCTATCACTAAGCCAATAGCGATTTTCTATCCCGGGGATAGAAAATCCTAATTAGTCCATTTAGCAGTAAAGCCGGCAGAACTCTACACCGCCCCTAGAATTTAACGATGCGCTAGCTATACGATAAGAATGGATACCAAGAGCCTCGATTAATTGTATAGATACAGCTAGACATAGAGCTAGACGTAGAGCCTTAATTAAATGACTGCATGGAAGCCTTAATCAATTAAGTAACTGTATAGAAGCTACGGTTAGTCAAAGGGTCGAATTAAGCCAGAGCCTTAATATTAGCACGTCGCCGTCACTGCATCAAATTAGTTAAATGTCGTCAAATTAGAGCCTTTAACCGGGCCAACCTTATTCCTTATTTAAACGACAAATGATCATAGCACAACTATTACTGCCATCCGAATTCAGTACTGCGCCGGCTGCACAATAAGAACAGACACTGCGGTAAGGAAGGGACCTATATAAAGGCAGTAGCATGATATTAGTAACAAAGCACCGCGTACCTAAGCCATCTTTATGCGACTAAAGATAGTACCGAGCCATATCTAACTAAGCCAGTAAAGGACCTTGTTGAGGATTATAAGGGAAATAGGAATTAGATGTACAGGAGCCAGTACTTCTTAGAGATCGTTTTGACGAAAGGACTGTATTATAGACGTAAGGGCAAGGGATATATGATGGAGGTAGTCACAATAGCCGAGAAGCTACTACTAGATGATAAAGAGACTGGAAGCAGAAGATAGTCCCTGGAAGGCTCTTAAGCTAAAAGAAGATCAAGGACACGTGAGCGTGCTACTAGCAGCGAGGGCAAAGGAGCAGCCGTAAAGGCCTAAGATGCGCCGAAGAAGCTAAGTATAAAGACGGCCTAGAAAGAGAAGAAAGCAGCTATTAAGGACGTCCCAGAAAAGCACTAGGCCTGCGAAAATGGTCTACTAAAAGCTGCCGCTTATGCTTATAAGGAAGTCTTAAGACAGGTCTCTGGATTAGACGTCTGGTAAACACTAAGAGCCTTAATTAACTACGGATGTAGAGCTTTAATTATATATATAGTAGAAGACACCTTGAGTTAAGCCAGAGCCTCTATTAAATCCTAATTAGTCGAACGCTGCCTCTGCAGTTAAGTCGTTAAATTAGAGTCTTCGACTGGGCCGACCTAATACCCTATTTAAACGTTAGATGATTATACGCTGTCGCAGCCAAATCGAATTAGTTACCCGTCGCTAGCCGACTAGATATCTTTAACCGCCAGTAAAAGATACTAGATATTAGCGTAGGCAGTAGAGCAGGCCTAATTAGGAAACTAGTACACGGCCGACAGAACATTAGAAACACGGCCAATTAACGTCTTAGAGCCTCTGCGAGAGCCTCTCCCTTTAACCCCTTAGTTAATTAATTGCCGCATATCTTAACGCCTATAGATTTGTATCAGAACGATCTTTCCTATAGATATAGATACGGAGCTTTACACGGAGTCTTATACGGAGTCTATAGATATGGAGCATATAGGTGCAGAGCCTTAATTAGATAATAGTACAGTAGCTTAACTAGACGCCTATAGATGCGAAGCCTTAATCGAACGGCAGATGCGGAACCTTAACTAATTGGACGTCTACATGGAAGCCTTGATTAACTGTCTACGGATGTAAAGCCCTAGTTATATGCATAGTAGAAGACACCTTAAGTCAAGCTAGGGCCTTATCGGATCTCAATTAGCTAAACGCCGTCTCCGCATTTAAATCAAGACAATTAGAGCTTTCGACTGGGCCGACTTTCTACCTTAATTAAACGACCGAATGATCAGTTGTAGCACGTCGTCGCCAACTAATCAGATAGTCTTCGTCCGGCAATTAAAGCAGGCATGTAGGCACGCATACAGACACTAGGCCTATATAGGAAAACAGTACACAGTTAGTAGATTGTCGGAAGCATTACTAGTCGACGTTTTAGAACCACGGACGTAGAATATGCAATACAGAGCTACTAACGCATAGTTAGACGCACAGTTAGCTGTAGAGCTATACGGACGTAAAGCTTAACGATATAGGGCCTAATGCAACGCCACGGATAGAGCCTTAATTAAGAGTTGTGTACGATGCAGATCGATACAGAGTTAGATATAGAGTCTTAATATTAAACGGCCAGCCGAATGATTGAGTCGGGTTATAGCCTCTACCGTCTTAATTAACTGCCCTACTACCGCTACCGCTGCTGCCGCTATTCCGTCTAGCTATTTTGTCCTTACTATCTCAACTAACTGCTGTCTCTACCGTTCTAGATCTATACCGTTACTAGATCTATTTTACTGCTAGATCTACTGGATCTGCTATAACGCCTAACTATTCTAACCGACCTATTCCGTTCTACTATTTCCACCGAGCGCTACTCTAACTAACCGCCGCCAACCGACTGTTCTACTACTACTGTTACTGCTACTGCTATTCCGACTAGCTATTCTGCTGCTACTGTTTAACCGTTCCGTTCCACTGTTCCAATTATTCTACTACTGCTGTTTTGACCGACTGCTACTAACCGACTGCTATTAACTGTCTGCCGTTACTAAGTGTTCTTCTATCAAAAGTTCTACTGCTAGATGTCCTATTGCTTGCTATACGGACCGAGTTCTTTTACTAACTGTTCTATTACTGACCGTTCTACCGCTAACTGTCCTGTTTTATTTTACTGCGCTAGATACCTGCTTTTATTGCTATTTCTATTACCGTTACTACTACTGCTGTTACTGTTGTTACTGCTATTACTGCTATTGCTGCTGTCGCTATTATTTTTAATTTACTGCTGTCCTAGTTACTCCTAGTTACTAGGTTAGATCTTAGCTATGGATAATAGAAGGACGCCGTAGAACAGTTCTATAGGAGAGCTAAGGATGAGGTTATCTGCGTTCTTTTAGGGATGTGCTTTCCTTTTTCTATTCTGCTTTCGCTATGCTTTCTTTGGGCTATTCTTCTATTGTATAGAACGTTAGGGGACAATGTTCTTAGTGGGGGAGGTATGTGGTGGGGTAAAATAGCTTACGCCTAGTACCTTAGCATTTTCTTGTATTTATAGAGCCTTCGGCTTCCCTCCTTCTTGGCCATTACAACCTACCGGAATACACTCTTTTCTTTCTTTCTTACTGACTGACTGACTAACTGACTAACTGACCGACTGACCGACTGACCGACCGACTGATAGACTGACAGCACTGTTACTTTCCTATCTTAGAGAGGTCGTACCCTCCCACAGTACTATACTAGCTTAGCTTGCTATTATATCTTACGGTATTAAGTATCCCTAATATTGACCTAACCTGTAATCCAATCGATCTTTAGATTGTATTTCTATAACTAAGGCATGCCTAATACTGCCTTATCCCGTCCTAATGGTAGGATATTAAAAGACATCTCAATTTATCTCCCTTTAATAGTTATCTAAATAGGTCCTGTTTTAAGATTAATAATCCCTCCTCTGTAGGCTATTAGATCTCCTAAAATCGTAACTAATAGGTAAGGTTGCTCCTTCTGTCTATAAGGTAGTCCTATTCTTTTAACTGCTGCTAATAAGATATGATTTCTCATTGCTCCACTATCTATTAGCGCTTTAAACTATTGATCTTACTATTTAACTTATAAATTTAGGTGTTGTCCTTAAATTCCCTTAAGGGTCTAAGGCTTTATCACTGGCTCCCTTTAGTCCTATAGGCCTCTACTTTTCCTAGCTGTTAGCTGCTTAATCCTTATATACTTGGCTCGCTCTTTAGCTAATACCTAGTTCGCTTTTTATCTTTAATATACTATAGACACGTGTTTTTTAGGCATTTCCACTACTGTTATCTATCTAAGCATTCTTTTATAAAGAATCTTCCTGGTTAAAGTACTAAACTTCCTTCCTCTTAAACCTCCGCTGGATGCCATCTATATATATATTTGGCATTCCTATACTATTGCTTATCTGTTATCTAGTATATTCTTATAGGGTATTTCCAATTCTTTTCCTTTGGATTCTTATATATCTCGTATATATCGTCCATATATGCAATCCATAATAGCGTATAGTATGCTAGGTGCTTTAGGTTAACTCTTAACTTATTCTTATCCTTAAGTTTAAACCTCTGTTATACTAATCTAAATATTATAACTTTATTCGCAGGTACTAAGATATGTCTCTCGCTTCTTTAGTCCTCTAATTGTTCCTTAAGATCCTTTAATATTATTATTAAGGCTCCTTTAATATGCGTTATGGCCTTTTCTATAATCGGGTGGTCCTAGATAACTTATTTATCCAACTATATATAGAAATCTTCCTACTTGTTGTTGTGCCTTTGCCTATACTACTTTTAGTATAGCTGCTAGAGTGTATACGGCTTATCCGTAAGGAAGTATCTTCTTATTACTATATTATAATAGCCCTTTATATATCGTTTTTCGAACCTAGTTAGGATCCCTAGATCCTCTTTATCTTCTAGTTTAGTAAGCTATTTAGCTCTTAGTGTGCCTACCCTAGGCCTATTAGTAATTCTTTATATTAGTGCCCTGTCCTTTATACGTCCTAATGTGCTAGATCTCTTATCTAGTTTCTGTTTTTGCTATACGATAATTCTTTGCCTAAATTCTTCTATAGTTTCTTTTAGTTTACGTCTCGCGCTTAAATCCTTAAAGTCGTCGTACTTCTTAATCTTAGTATTAACTTTTCGATCTTTAGTCCGAACACCGTATTCTACTAGTAAGTCTTTTAAGTCTATATATTTGTCTTTTAGTCTAATTGCTATTTATGCTACAGATTCTCTAATTTATAAAGAAGCCTCTTGCCTTTTATTTATGGGTGTCCTTATTTATACTCCGAATTCTTAACCCCTTTAGATTCTTAATCCTGAGCTTGCTTCTATCTTAAGCTTTGCTCCAGCCTTAGTTTAACTAGGCTTACTTAGTGTTCTTATCTCGTCTTAAGAGTCTTAAATCTCACTTATCTTGTCTTAAGAGTCTTATACCCGTAGGAAACTTCGTCCTAAACTTATTCGTATATCACTAAACTAAGTCGTTGCCCTACTCTATCGGTTATCGTCTATTGTAGGTCCTTAAGCTTGCCTTATCTTATCTTAAGAGTTTTAGTCGTCTTGTATCTTGTCTTAAGAATCTTAAGTCTTTAGCCTTTTACCTTTATCGGGTACCGGAGTAGCTCGCTGTCTTACTTCTCTTACGTTTTATAAAGCAATAGATATTATATTTAGTAGTGTCTTAATCCCCACTAATATTCCCTGTTCTGTAGTGGAATTATCCTCTGCCTCTAGTATAATATCTCTAAGGTCTATATACCCCTAGTAAGCCGCTTCCGTTGCCTTATTATTATAAAATGTTTCGCCTATATTAAAGTTATTGTCCTTAATATCCAATCTGCGAACTAGTTCATTGGTTCCTTTATATCTTATAGGTGCTAGCTCTTATAGCTAAAAGCTTACGCCGTACTTAGCGTCTTTATAAATTTGGTATACGTTGTTATAATAAAATGTAAAACTTTTAATTAAACGTTCTTTCGTTCTTTATAGTATATTGTCGTCCCTCTATATATATATATCGTCTACTAGTCTTATTCCTTTTACTATATGGTAACTCTACCTACTTCTACAGTCTCTAATATAATAACCCTGTTTTCCGCAATTTATATAAGCTCCCTCTTTAAACCATTTTTCTTGTTATAGAGTCCGCTTAAACGTCTTCTACTACTAAGATCCCTAATTTAGCCTCTGCTCCTTAGACCTTTAATTACTTAATCCTTATCCTCTAAGTTTCCACGGTTTCTTACTCTATCTCTTATAGGCTTCTTTGGTACTACTAAAGTCTATTAGCTCTGCGCCATACTATAGTTTTTAACTTAGCTTTTATTGTTATATGCTCTGCGCCTTATATAACTATAGAACTCTATCCTAGCCCTTCTTGGCCTGTTCCCTTTGGTAGATCCAATTATTAATTTTAATCGCTTAATCTATTAGTTCCCTTAGGGTATCTATATCTTCTATTAGGATAATTACGTCCTAGACTTTAGCCTTAAGTCCCTGTTTATACTATGCTATAAGCACCCTATTATTTTACTCTACTTACGTTACTAATGTCTGGAACTGCGTTATATACTTAATTACTAAGGTTCGTTGCGTAATGTCTTAAAGTTTTCTTTCCGCTGTGGTTACTGCCTCCGGGTCTCTAAATACTTAGGTAAGTCGTTCTATAAATCCATTCTAGCTTAAGAATATAAACCGTACCTCTTAGTTAGTGGTTGTTATACCGTTTGCTTGTATCTCTATAAGGTAAGGCTTGAACTATTTAAGTGCTCTTCTTGTTAAGAATAGTCCTGCATAGGCTATTTAATCTATAGGTGTTATTAGCTTTGCTTCTTCCTATGCTACCTTAAAGTGCATTTGTATAAGAAATCCTTTAAGCTTTAATCTCTCTCCTAAGTACCTTTTAATTAATAGTAACTTAACCTTTGCTACGCCTATTTTGTTAATCCTATTTTCTAGTATCGCATTATTTTCTATTAACTGGTTAACTATTTCTTATAGTTATCTAACTGTTATAGGTTGCTGTAAGTTAGTGTTTGCTATACTAGTGTCGTTACCTAACCTTAAAGTAGTTGCCGCCGTTAATAGCGTTGTAGTGGCTGCTTTTGGTAGTATATTATTTAACTTTCTATATTTAATACTGTAACTAGGTAGTAATTATATAATAGAACCTTGTAGCAAGAACTACAGTAGGCTTATTATTAGGCTAGGTGTGTAGGAAATGTAAGTATAGAAGTAATAACGTAATAATAACTAGTAGAGTGGTTGCCTAATAGATTAACTCTAATTATATTCTGAGAATTACTATAAGGAAGGAACTATCTAGGTAGGGACTGAGGGTCCTTAAATATACAACTGTACTCCTATAAAATCCTTTTTATACGTAATATACGTCTTATACGTAAGGTACGTAAGTTCCTCTTATTCCTCTCGTTTAATACGTAGTATATTATGTAACCTTGGTTACTATTCCTCGTTATATGGTTTTACCGGTTCCATCCTAGACCGTGCCTGAATTAACTAACTAGCTTCTTCCGTCTCTTCTCTAAGTAGTTATAATATTGTACTTAAAGCGTCCGTAATAGTCTTAAAACTAAAATAATTTAGAAGTATATATACTCTAAATAATAGCAATAAGCACGATATGTGTTCCCTATAAGTATTATAGGTAATTAAAGTAGCCCTTTTTCCTCGCCGCTTCTTTTACCTATATAGCGTTTTTTAGATATAGGACTTTCTAAAACTTTTAAAGGTTCCGCTTAGTAGCCCGCTCCCTAATAGTCTATCTTCTCTAACTTTTTATATTCTACTCTTCTACTATCTAAAACGTAAAAGAGTAGGATATCTTACGCCTTAAATAGAGAGAGATCTAATGTTCTATATTAGGAATGCTTATATCGCTATATTAATTATTAGTACGCCAGATTATTCTATATATAATATTAGTGTTAGCGCTACGTTAATACGTGGGAACTTTATATCCCACCTCCTCTTAGTAGTTTATATCTTTAATTCTATATATTTCTACATTTTAAACTTCTTTAATATTGTATATAAACTTAACTTCTACTTTTAACTACTAACTGCCGCGATAAAATGGAAATAGGTAAGTAAAAGGATGCTCTGCCCTATAGTTACTAGAGTTAATAGTTTACCTATAGAGGGGCGGCTACCAATTTAGGAAATTTACGTATATAACTATAAAAATTATATAAAAAGTTATCTTTAAGTGGGGCACTTAAACTAACACTAAAAATCCCATAGGCCTCTACTCTATTTAACCGCAGCGTATATTCCTAACTCTTATAGATAAAGAGCCGACCTACTATTGCAATAAATGCCCTAGAACTTTCTTCTAAGGTAACCTCTTTAAAATACATAAGGGGCGTTATAGGGTAAGGGCTATTGCCGGCTATAGTTAAGACTTATAAATTTAAGTGCTAAGGAGAATAAGATCGTGCTTTTAATGCCCCTTAAAGAAACTTAAGTATAATAGCGATAGTAATAAACCTTGCCTAAGATGCTTACTGGTGGGTTTATAATGCGTTTATAAGTAGAGGCATAACTAAATAACTCTCCTAGATAAATTAAAGAAGGTTAGAAAACTAATAGAAAAGATAGATAGGGGAATAACAGAAAATAAGGGGGATAAATTAATGTAAGAAGTTTAGTTCTACTCTCCGTCTATAGATTTATCCACCATCTAATCTTTCTTAAACTTCTTAGCGGCCTTACCTAAATAACTGCATTACCTGGAATCGAATTTTCTCTTTAAAAGCATTTCTTAGTACTGGTTTTGCTTAAGTCTAAGGTTCTCTAAAAAGACTACAATATCGCTATACAGGTACGGCCGCGTAAAGGATAAGCACTATAGCAATACAGAGTATAGTTAGGCTCCTTTAGGTTTTATGCCTCCACTATAGATATATAACGATATTGCATTACGTACCTCTTCCGTTACTTCTTAGTATTATTCTTTAGTACTCTTAGCTGATTTTAGTACGTATAAGCCCTCTATAATATACATAAAATATTAAATAAATATCTAATATATTAGAAGAGTTCCCTCCACTAATAATAGAGGATGGTAAATCATTTCCTAAAAGACATTTTGTTAATGCTAATAATAGTAAAGTTATATAATTCTAAGGTATCTTAAATATGCTAAAGCATTATATAATTACTCTTTGTAATAGATCCTATTAATTTAAGAAATGTATTTTTATCTACCAAGCTTTATATAGTAGTGTGTTCGCGAGATATAGACAGGTAGGCAGATGCAGATAGGTAGGTAATGCAGATAGGTAGGCGATATAGATAGGTAGGTAGATATAGATAGGTAGGCAGATGCAGACAGGTCTATATCTGCTACTCTTTATAGCTACTTTTTAGCTATATATATAGATTATATAAAGAAGTGTATACAATTTACCTTGCTAGCCTTATAAATAGCTCTAAAATAGCCTTTATTTATTATTTATTATCTAAAATATGCTATTAGTATAAAAGAGGCAGATGCTCTAAATATAATTATAATTACCAAATGCGCAGGTTGCAGGCAGGTTGCGCGTAGGCTGCGTGTTAAAAAAAAAACACGATATAAGCTAGTCGGTCGAGTTGCCAAATGACCTTAACTGCGCGCCAATTACGTCAACTACTAACCATTGAGGCCATTGAAAGGGTACCATATTTTGCCGATATAACTTAAATTAGTAGGGGCGGTTTATTCTTTTATCTAGGCAATAGGTCGTTTATAGCTTTCTATAGCTTATCTAGTAAGAAAATAGGGTAAACCTTAATTAAATCTAGGAGCTTTACTTTATATAAGTTGCCTATCTTCTTAAGGACCTTATACGGTCCTACTATCTAATAGTTAAGCTTACGGCTAGGTCGTTCTATCTTCTGGTTCTTTATTATAACCTAGACCATATCGCCTATACTTATTCGCCTACTATTTTATTAACTTTTAGGCTTTTCCTAGATTTATACGGGCTACCATTTAGGCCTTTTCTAAGCGCTTAGCGTACTACTAGGCTTCCTTATAGGATAGTTTTTCGCGTATAGTCTAGGGTCCTTTTAGTCTTTCCTAGTTAAAGCTTATATAGGGTAAGTAGCCTATTTCTAGTTAAATAGGGGCAAATCTAGTAGAGTTATAGGGTAAGGTCGCTTGGGTATAGTCTATTAGGGGTAGCAGTTTAGCCTAGTTATCCTAGAAGTAGTTAATAAAAGGCTAAAGTCTCTAGTCCAAATATTAATTTATAATCTCTATCTGGCTATTAGTTTAGAGGTAGTATGCTATAGAAAGCTTTAGCCTAATGCCTAGAATCTAGGTAAACTTATTCCAAAAGGCCGATATAAGCTACGGCCTATAATTGGATATAATAGTATTTAGTAGTCCGTAAATTCGGTAGACGTAGTAGATATATAGTTAGGCTACCTCTTTAGTATTAATATTCTTATAACAGGGAATTAAGAACGGGCGCTTACTAAAGTGGTTAACTAAAATTATAACCATATTATATCTGCCACAGTCTATAGGTAACTTATAGAAATTTATAAAGATATACTGCTAGGGGCGTTCGGGTATTAGGAGTGGTTTTAATAGTCCTAGGGGATTATCTTAGGGGATTATAAATCTACGGCAGCCGTTATAGTTCTGTATATAACGGTTAATATTTATAACTATTCCGGGCCAGTAGTAATGGTTACTAATAATTTTATAAGTCTTATTCTTTCTAGGGTAGGCTGTAGAGACCTAGGTATATACCTTAGCAATAATCCAAGTCTATAAGTTCTATTCCTTTACTACCACTAGCCATTTACGGTGCTTAAGTAGTCCGTTTTTAAGGGACTATAGGCTTATAACATCCTTTGTCTTTTTAGAGTACTCCTATAGAGAAGGGGCCGTATAATTTACCTATAGTAGTTTATTAATAAGGTTAAGTTCCATAGAGTTAATAGGATATATCTTAGCGTCCGCAAAGTCTATATTTAGTTCTACCTATATTTAGGGGTTAAGGTGCTCTAGTTATAGTAGCGTCTAAGTCCGTAATAAGATCTTAGCAGCTACCTAGTTATCTATATCCTACTTACGCCTTATAAGAGCGTCCGCGCGGTTGGTGGCGCCTGGTCTATATGCAATTAGAAAGTTAAACTAAGATAAAACGTCCGCCTAGCGCGCCTGCCGGGCCGTAAGGGCCTTTATTATTATAAAATATTCTAAGGCCTTATAATTGGAAACTACCTAAATAGGCTTAGAGGTACCTTTTAGCTATACTCGCCAGTACTAAAAGCTAGAAATAATAGCTAGCATTTTCTTGTTATAAATTAGATGGTTTAGCTCAGCATATACTATAGTCTTTAAATAGTAAGTAATAGGGTACTATTCTCCGTCCGTCTGCTTTTAGGAATAAATGCTAGCTATAATACCGTCTAAGGTATCGGTTTTTAGCATTAAGGGCCGTTTTAGGTCAAAGTGGGCGAGTAAGGGAGCAGAGACCAGTCGTTTCTTAAGCTTGTTAAAGGCCTGCCTATATATAGCATTAAAGTAAAAGGGCCGGTCCTTTTAGATAAGGCAGCTAAGGGGCCAAGTAATTCTACTATAGTTCTTAATAAAGCGTTAGTAGAAGTTATAGAAGCTTAAGAATAACTATACCCCTTTTACAGTCCTTAGGGGTACCTACTAGTTAATTACGGCCGCCTTTTTAAGGTCTGCCTTAATTTCGTCCATACTAATAATAAACCCTAGGTACTTTATACGCTTAACACTAAATTCTAATTTCCTAATATCGGCCTAGAGGCTAGCCTTGCGGAGCCGTTATAGGACTTTATAGACGTACTCCTTATATTCCAACTTATTCTTAGAGTAAATTATAATATTATTTAGGTAGGCTGTGCAGAAGTTATTAAGGTAGTTAAAGAGTATATTGTTTATATATCGCTAGTACGTAGCTAGTCTATTAGTTAGTCTAAAAGGAAGTACTCTATATTTATACAATCCGTAACAGGTCCGAAATGTAGTAAGATTTATAGATCTAGGGTTTATCTTAATTTAGTAAAAGGCCTAGCAGATATTAAGCTTTATNAAAATCTTAGCTCTACTTATTTAGGCCAGGGTCTTATTAAGTAGAGGTAGTAGGTAGCGGTCCTTGTGGGTTATATTATTTAGCTTTTTTGTAAAAAGAATTGGTAAGGTAAAAGGGACTTAACTACTAGGCTTAATAAAGCCCTTATTTAGGTTATTAATAAGATACTACTTTATAGCCTATAATTTGGCGGTAGATTGTTAATAAAGGGGGCTATAGCTAAGGGTGTTTTCCTTATCTAGCTCGATCTTAATCTTATAGTTCTACGGTTAGTAAGGCGGAAGTATATTAGATACTACATTAAAGAATACGTCCTTAAATTTCTGGTATTAACGGGGCAGTTTCTATTTTACCAGCTCCTTATTATAAGTTTACTTTCTTATCCGCTAAGCTCGCTTTCCTTTTCCTTAATTATTTAATTAATTTTATATAAGCCGGTGGTAAAGGCAATGGTATTAGGTTAGGCTAAGTTCTAGTAAAATCCTACGGCGCTAATATAGTAGATATTAACTAGGGGAAGGTCCATAGGTTTCTTTACGGACTTTTATTAGGCCATATTTTGCGGTATAGGGTTTATAGTCTTCCTTAGCTTACGCTCCATTTTCCGTAAGTTATCCTTCTAGTTTATTAGTTTAGTATAGCGTCCAATATTTCTAGCTTTCCTTTATAGCCGTGTAAAGCCTAAGTTCTCTACGGGGAACTTAGCTAAGTTACTATTAATTTCCTTAGTCTCTAGTGTAGGTGGCGTAATATAGGTAGTCTAGGGGCGGCGTAGTATACAAGTCCGCTGCGGATTAAGCTGTATATTTTTCTTAAAGGCCTAGTCCCTACGCATAGCATCAGTTTAGTAAATAGTATTAATCTAGGGCTATATAAGGTTTTCTATTATAATGCTAATTTCTTTTATAAAGGAAGGTGTTAGGGGTAGGGTTTTAGGCTAAATAAGCCGTCTACTCTGTATATCGAGCTATAAGCCTAAATAGGCTAGCTATTTTCTTCCTAAGATTATATTATAGCTTCCTAGGTCCGTAATAAGAAAGGAATATTATATTACCTTTGTCCATTAATACGGAGGTAGATCTATAAGATAGTTATAATAGGTAGTCCTATTTGTCTATTATACTTATAAATAAAAACTAGTTTAGGCAGTTCTTTTAAGAGGCGCATTTAAAATTTCAGCCAGCTTTATAGCGCATTAGGTATCTATTAAGGCAAAGGTATTTACTTTAGAGTTAGCTAAAGTAGAGGTTAAAACTTAATATCTATTATAAAATAAAGTATAAGGGATAGTGCAGCTTTTTCTACTAACTAGCCGACCTAGATTAATATATAATATATTAATCCCTTTTAACCCTAGAGAGGAGTCTTTCTCTAAGGTTCCTCTTTTTCCAACTCTATACTATCCTCCTAGATTAACAAAATCTTGTCTATTTTTGCCTTTATCTAGTAATCTTTTATAAAGTGGTCCTTTTAGCCGTATAAAAAGCAAGCTCCTTAATTACTAAGGGCCTATTTATAGGGGTCGTTGTATATAGACCGAGTATACGCCGGACCCATAGCAGGACTAGCTACGCGGCTAGCTACTAAATTAACGGCAGGCTATACGTCTGGTGCTATAGGAGTTATAAATTATACCAAAGTGTTACGGGCCGTTCCTATAGTGCTTATAGTCTAGTTTAAAGAGTCCCTAGCTTTATACCGCTTAGCTTATACCTTAATCTAATAGAGGCCTTAGTTAATAGCTAGGCAGTAGTCCGTAAGTACCTTTAGCGTCTATATAATAGTAAAAACTGGTAGTATAGCGCGCTATAGGTTTACGGTAAGCTTATTAAAGAGGTTTAGTATTAGGTCTTTATAGGGAATTTAGGCTTAGCTAGCTAGGTATAAAAAGTAGGTCTAAAAGGCTAAAAAGGTCTCCATCGTCTTTACGTTAAGAGCTTTATAATTAAGGCGAGCGTTTTATATCTTAAAGGGGTCCTTATAAATAGAAGATAGATAGTTAATTATCTCTTTTTTAGAGAGGAAGGGGTCTGCTAGGTCCTAAGCGTATCGCGGACGTAGATATATCTATACATCCCCACCAGTACGGCCGAAGACATAGGCCATCTTAGCTTAAGTAGAAGGGAAGTAGTCCGTATTAACTTTAAGCTTATCTTATAGTTAAAGCTTCCAATTATTAAATATAGGGTTGGTTCCGTTTGTAAGCAATAGGGGGTCCGCGACCTTCGCAGACTAGAATAATGCTATATGCTAGGTTAAGGCCTTAAGGACCGTAGCAAGTCTGTTTAATAAGTCATCGGTTAATATAGGGGTATCTCTAGCTTTAAGCAGCTCTCGTAGTTGTTTAATTTTGGTATTTGCTGCCACGGGTTCCGCCTGGGGGGTTAAGATAGTAATTGTTTTATTATTAGAGGTATTTAAGGGTCCTACAGCTACTTTACTAGCTACTATATTTCTTAGCATAGTGGTACGAGTATTAGGTAATTTTTAGTAGTTTCTTTAGGGGTTCTGGTCCGTGTGTATCCTTTTAGTTATTTTATATATATCCTTTTAGTTCTATCCTGTCCTATAGTCCTAGTAATATCCTTAGGGTCCTATTCTATGTTCCTGTCCTATTTATAGTCCGTAGATATATTTAAGTTCCTTTTTAGGAAAAAAGAGTAGTATAAGCTTTAGATAATATTAGCGACTTAGTTAATTAAGGCACGATTATAGTAAGGAAGACGTATGCAAGCCTATATAATTGGATTGTCTATAAACTAGGATCGGAAGCTAAAGAAAAGAAAAGAAAATAGATAAGTAGCGCCGCTTAAAGTTATATACAATCTTCTAGTTATATAACTATAGCTATCTATTAAGTTCTACTAAGTTCTACTAGTACCGTAATACTAAATAAAGGTATATAATCTTGCTATAACTATAGAAATAGAGCTATAGCTTACATTTAGTATTTTAGTTCTAGCACTAGAGTAATATAAAAGGATATAAAATATATATATAGTTATATATATAGTAGAGGCTTATAGCTGTCTAATATTGTTTAAACTAGAAACAATATAAAAAGGAATATAATTAGGGCCCTATTACCTATCTAGGCTATATAAATTCTATAGACTTACTTAAAATTTAGTTATCTAGGTAGATAAACCTTTACTATACCCCTCTTCTAGCTATATAATACCTTCTCTTATTAATGCTAAAATATATTAGATTATATATATTAATATTATTCTAATATAGTAGAGAGCTTAACTTAGGGAAAGCTGCTAGGGATATTCCTGCCTAAGCTATAGAGACATTACTATAGCTTATATATAGGATCTTAGCTCTAACTACTAGACTAAGATAAAAAGAGACGCGACTGCTCTAATTAATATATAGGTGTGTTACGGGATACCCCCGTAATACCTTATACATATCTACCTATTTCCACTAACTTAGTAATTAAAGACTAACCGCGAAATAGTAATCTAACGGTAATCTAATGGCAATCTAACGGCAATTTATGGCATTCTGCTATATTCTGCCAAGTTCCACCAAATTTTACTAAGTTCTGCTAAGACCACGACCTAAACCCTATTCTGCCTATATATATATTAACTAAGCAACTAAGTTAATAATATATGCCCTTTCTTCCCGTTTTCCTACCTTCTTTCCTTATATAACGTCTTAACCTCCTTATATAGTTTATATACATAGCTTAATAATATCTACCTTACTATATATTATCGTCGCTTATACTTACTCCGTAACACTACGTTGCGTCAACTACCTATACTACTACTATTGATATGCAGAACGAACCCGAAGCCCCTATAACGGCCGCCAGTATTATAACTATACTCTAAAAATAACTAGTAGGGGTATAGAAGTCTTTTATAGACGCCCTTAAACAGAACTAAGCTACTTTAAATTAATAATAAGCCGAATAAGAAGCATAATATTAGCAATTAATTAAGGACTTCTAAGAAGAAGTCCGCGCCCTTAAGATGCCCACGCTAGGATCTTAAGACTAAACGCTATCTTTAGAGATGAACACGCGGAACGCAAGCCCCGAACCTATAATAGCTACTTACCCTAAGCTAACTACTATACTAAAATAATCCGAACAACTACTAGATCCCCTAGTATTTACTAGTAAATAATAAGAGCTCTAATTATTTCTAAGCTAGCTTAAAAATAAGCTAATTAGTAACGCTAACTGTTACCTAACTAAAGCTAACCGACTTTATTATACCCTAAGTTAACTAGGAGAAGATATAGCTGACCTTATTAAACCTTTTTAGCTAAACTTAGTATAAAGCCTAGTTGTACTTCTTAAAGCTATATATAGTAACCTAAACCGCTAAGCTACTACTTAAAGAAAAATAAACTACATAACTTAAGGAACGAAAAGTTTCCTAGTATACTTTTCCGAATTTAACCATTACGTAAAGGAAATAGGCTGGAACAACTCCGTATTAATTAATAGCCTTATTAAATCCCTAAGCCCTAAACTAAAAACCTCCCTAATAGGCATAGACCTACTGTAAGCCCTTAATGCCTGCGCAAACGTTATTAATAAACGGTATAATAATATACTACGCCTAATACTAAAGCCCGCCCCCTAATATAATACGGCAACCCCACAAACGTCTACTAAGTTATCTTAGCTTAAGCACCCCAACGCTATAGATATTAACACTAGGACTCTAGAATATACCCTACTAGGGTCCTCTAAATGAGAATAATGTATTAAGCTAGGCCTCTACTTTAAATATAGAAGTAACTTCTACCTCTCCAATTACTACTCTACCCCTTTTTAAAAAGATCTATAAATAGCTAATGCTAGTAGCCTACCGCCCTAATCCTCTAGCTACCGTCCCTAATCTTTATCTGGCTCTAGCTTAATAATTAGTAAGCACTATTTGTAAGAATAAAGCTCTAACCGACGTCCTATAAGAACCCCACCCTAATTACCTCTAAAAGGAAGGTCCTGGAGCTAAGTTGCTCTTTAGGACAGCTTTACTATAAGATCTTATTAAACGTATTTAACGTTATAAACTCCAACTCTTAGGACCGTAGTATAACTATTAACTATTATCTCTGGTAGAATGGTTAATAGGCTAATACTTAAATCCTAATTAATATAGGAGCTAGCGGCATAGGATTTATTAATAAAATCTTTATATAAGATAACGGTTTTACCCTAACCCCCCTTAACCGGCATATTAACGTATTTGGATTTAATGGCAAACGCACCGTCTTAGGCCGTATTACTTATGTGGTAACCCTAAGACTCTAATACCTAAACTATAAAGAACTAATTAAGCTTTTTGTTACCACCCTAGGTCACTTAATAATCCTTAGATAACCCTAGATAAAGCTATATAAGGTAACTATTAATTAGAACAACCTTAAGCTTCTATTTACCGCCTCCCGTTATAAGCAGAAGTGCTTTATAACTTGCTGCTTAGACTTAGAACTAAAATCTGAAAATCTACTAAGATCTACTAGCCTAAAATTTCTATGACTGTCCACCCCGTATCCGAGGAATCTACTAGATTCTACTAATATAAGATTTCCACCAATATCCACTAAGGATCCGAAAATTCCACTAAGCTCTATAAGTTATTACTAAGCACTACACTGCCCTAAACTAAGTAGAAACTTAAGCTTAGTATATAAAACTACTAGAAGGACTAGTATCCTACAATAAAAAGAATACTTAAAGAACCCGAACCTAAATCTAATACTAGCTCTATACTTAATACTAAACCTAAACCTAAATAAGAAACTATAGACAAGCCGAATAAGCTTAGTACCCTAGATATCCGCATAATTAGAGCTACTCCGTTAGCGTAACTTGCTAAGAAACCTAAACATACGATCTTTGCTATCACTATAGCTAATATTAAAAAGGCCTTAGCACCAAAAAAGTACACTAACCCTACTATGAAGGTACTAGTAGAGTACTATAACCGCCTAGAGGTATTTTTATAAAAGGAAGCCGATAAGCTACCGGAACACCGATTATACGACTATAAGATTGTACTTAAAGAAGGAAAGCAGCCTGGATTTAGACCCCTATACGGGATATCCTAAAACGAACTCTAAGTACTATAAAAGTATTTAGATAAAAACCTAGGTAAAGGATTTATTAGAGCAAGCTTATCGCCTATAGCCGTACTAGTGATCTTCGTTAAGAAACCTAGCGGCGGTTTGCGCTTCTATATAAACTACTAAGCTCTTAACGCCATTACCATTAAGAACTAATATCCGATCCCGTTAATATAAGAGACGCTAAACTAATTAAGTAAGGCTTATTACTATACGAAGCTTAATATTATCTTTATATTTAACCGTCTCCATATTATAAAGGGGGATAAATAGCTTACTACATTTCGTACCCGATATAGACTATTTAAATACTTAGTAATACCCTTTAGCCTCGCAAACGCTCTAAGCTCGTTTTAACATTATATAAATAATACCCTACGCCCCTACCTAGACATCTTCTATACTACTTATATCGACAATATCCTAATATATAGTAATAACCTAACCGAATATCGGAAATATGTTAACTTTATTCTATAAGCCCTATACGGAGCTAGTCTATAATTGGATATAGATAAATGCAAGTTCTATAAAACGGAAGTCTTATACCTTAGACTCCTTATTTTTATAAACGGTATATAAATAGACCTAAAGAAAGTTAAAGTAATTGTAAACTAGTAAGAACCCAAAAACGTTAAAGACGTAAAAGCCTTTATAGGATTTACTAATTTCTACTAACGGTTTATTAATAACTTCTCCGCCCTGGTTTTACCCCTTATAGCCTTAACCTAAAAGGATAAAGTCTTTATCTTTAATAAGGAATATAAGAAGGCCTTTGCCTATTTAAAGGTTATATTTACTACTGCGCCTATACTCTAATACTTTAACCTAAACTAAATAAGTGTTATAAAAGCCGACTTATCTAACTACGTTATTAGAGGCATCCTGTCTTAATATAACAAGGATGGAGTATTACACCCTATAGTATACTTCTTAAAACGACTAAGCCTAGCTGAATATAACTACGAGATCTACAATAAGGAATTGTTAGCTATTATTAGATGTTTTAAACAATAGCAACCTAAACTAGAAGGCGCTAGATTTCTAATTAAGGTCCTTAGCGACTATAAGAACCTATAGTACTTTATAACTACGAAATAGCTAAGTTATCGTTAGGCCCGCTAGTTAGAATATCTATCTCATTTCCGATTCTTAATTATATACCGCTTAGACGTCTTAGGTTAGAAGCCTAATACCCTAACCCAATGCTTGCAAAACGCGCTAGCCCTAAAAAAAGCGCGCTTTTACTAAAATTAGACCCTACTTCGCCTTAAACTATTTAACCCTTCTACTAAAGATCTTATGGTATACGTCCTTAAAATAACTAATTAATTAATTAAATAAATTATAGTTAATAAATACCCAAATGACGAGTTTATCTAAGATACGCTTAAGCTAATATAAAATAGCATTAGACGCTCTAAAAAGATTTCTCTAAGTAAATACAAAGCCTATGGAAACCGCTTATATTATTAGAACCGTCTAGTTATCCCTAATTACGATAAGCTTAAGCTTAAACTCCTTAAACATATACACGACCTACCTATCGCCGGCTACCTAGGCCGAAGAAAGACCCTAGAACTACTCTAACGGGAGTATTATTAGCTGAATATATATAATATAATACGAAGGTATATCTCTAGCTACTATACCTACCGGCGAGCTAAAGCCTCGTATAAGACGTATAACGGTCTTTTAAAGCCGCTGCCTGTTCTGGACCAAAGATAAAAGGATATCTTAATTAACTTTATTATTAACCTTCCTAAAAGTAGAGGCTGTATAAACATTATAGTAGTTATAGACCGACTATCTAAAATGAGATACTTAATCGCCTGCCCTAATATATTAACGCCTACTGTTATCTAACTATTTCTAGATTACGTATGGAAACTCTATAGACTCCCTAAAACGATTATCTCTAATAAAGGCAGCCAGTTTATCTCGGCATTCTAGAAAGAACTAACTACTTAACTCCGCATTAAAGCACTACTATTTACCGCGTATTACTTAGAAACGGATAGTTAAACGGAACGCGTAAATGCTATAATGGAACAGTATATTTGGATATACACGTTATATTTATAGGATAACTAGATTAACTGGCTCGCATTTACTGAGTTTACTATAAATAATTCCGTCTTAGAAACTACGAAAGTCTCCCTATTCCTAGCCAATTACGGCTAGCACCTATAAATGGGTTTTAAACCCTTTAGTAATATTCCTTACCCCGCTTATTACGCCTTATAAGTCGCAAAAGTAAATAAATTCGTAAAGAAGATGGAGGAACTATAACAGTTCCTTACTAATAAGATAATATGGGCTTAATCTATCTATAAAGCCGCAGCGAATAAGAAACAAACCCTAGTACTAGCTTACTAAATTAGTAATTTTGTCTGGCTAGATATAAGAAATCTAAATACGAAATAACCTACTAAGAAACTTAATTAGAAGAACGCTGGCCCTTATAAGGTTAAAAAGGTTATCTTTCCTTATACCTACTAACTAAAGCTCCCTAATACGGTTAAAATCCACCCTATATTCTATACGTTAGTCTTCTACCCTACTACCCCCGTATTAGACGCCCTGCCTAAATAGATATAAGACCCTCCCCTACCAGTTAAAGTAGATGATGAGAACGAGTACTTTATTAAAAGAATTAATGATATTAAGTACGATAAACGGAAACGCTAATATATATATCTTATGAAATAGAGAGGCTTTACTAAGTCCTCTTAGGAACTTATTAACTTTATAGGATTTATATAAGCCGCAGAAGACTTTTATAGACTTTACCTAAAACTACCATAGCCCTATCTCGCAGAAGCTTAAGTTTAAAGGGGGGTACTGTTACGGGACACCCCCGTAACACCTTATATACATCTACCTATTTCTACTAACTTAGTAATTAAAGACTAACCGCGAAATAGCAATCTAATGGCAATCTAATGGCAATCTAACGGTAATCTACGGCATTCTACTATATTCTGCCAAGTTCTACTAAATTCTGCTAAGTTCTGCCAAATACTACCTAATAGTTGTCGTAACCTAGTATTTTACTAGGGAGCGGTAAACCTTTAGTCTAGAGGTTTATAAACTACTAGGACATAGCTACTAGTANATATTAAGCTGCCTAGAAAGGATTTATGTATATAGAACTATAGCGCTATAGCCTAGAGGCTGCATGCGCAGTATTGTACGTAGTATAATATAATGGATATATATAAAAAAAAAGTTCTGCCAGGACCACGACCTAAACCCTATTCTGCCTATATACGTATTAACTAAGTAACTAAGTTAACGATATATACCCTTTCTTCCTGTTTTCCTACCTTCTTTCCTTACGTAACGTCTTAACCTCCTTATATAGTTTATGTATACAGCTTAATAATATCTACCTTACTATATATTATCGTCGCTTATACTTACTCTGTGACAAGGTGCTAGGTAGATATCTTAATTAAAGTAAAGAGTATATGCGCTAGGTCTAAGCATAACTAGGGCTTTACTATATTTGTCCTAACCCCGCTTACGAAATATATATATAGCAGCTTATTTCCAATCTTATTCCCAATCTTATTTCTATTCTTATTTCCGCCCCTAGCCCCTAACCCCTAACTACTTCTACCCTAACTTAGTTTTACTTATATTATTATACTCTTACTAAAAAAGGTTCTTATAATAAGTATTATATATTTTTCCTTAAATAGCAACTACTTAAGGGCTTTAAGCTACTTTATATATTTATAATATAGATATAAAAAAGCAATAGCCTTATTAACCTTATTTAGCTATTAGGCCTTACTCTTTCTATAAAGTATAAAAAGCTAATCTTAATGGTCCTATAGCTATTATTTTTAGTCTATTTTATAACTCCTTTAAGTTTAATTATTTAATACCTAATATAGCTACAGCTATTCTAGCACCTCATTTAACTTCCTTTCTCTATTTAGTAGGTTTTAGTACTAGTATATAGTAGATTTACCTAAATATCTATAACTTAGTAGTTAGCGCGCGATAAGGTTTAGTAGGTATTATATACTATAATATAGTGTAAGGGTACTTTTGGTCCCTTACTCGGCTATATCCCGGGAGCTCTTAGGGGCTGCCAAGGCTAGCCTTCGGCTAGGCCTTGGCCACCCCTTATAAGCTCCTCGGGCTTGCAGCCTCCTTCCTCCCCCATCGGTTCGTCTCTCTCCGTACGAGGCTATTGCCTACCCTCATTACCATATCGTCCTCTTCCATCGACTCCCTATGTGACTCATGCTCGGCTTGCCTGCTCCCTACCGTACACCCTAGCAATACTGCCTTACATATAGACACTATATATCCGCTAGGCTATAATAAGTTCTTTAGGGCAGCTATTGTAAATCTATAAGTTTTATAGATATTAGCTAGCATTTAGTAGAGTTCTATAGAGTTCTATGACCCTTAATAACACAATTTTTTTTAATAAAAATAATTATAAGACCTGAAAATACCTAAGTAATAAAATTTAATTTATTCTAAAAGCCTAGGTTCTGTTATAATCAAATAACTTTGGGAAATAATATAAAATACTGGTGTTGAGTTATTTCAATATCCGCTACCTCCGCAATGTGGATATTGTTGGAGCGTGAATAAACATTGGGAAAGTGCCTCGGACGTGATTCCGGTGGACACGAATGTAGTTAGTCAGCTTGCGGACCGATTGGAAATCCGCACCAACGGAATCACGTCTGAGCCTGCTGAGGTAACAGTCCCCTGCTCCTGCCCCTGCGGCCAATGCACATTCGGCTCACTCATAAACGGCCCGACCGGCGCACCCGCAGCCGGCCCCACAATCGGTGCCGCCGGGACCGTCCTCCTCTTCAACCCAAGTCGTGCCCTCGGAATCCTATCCATCATTTCTATGAGTGGAGTCTGCATCCGGAGCACCGTCTCCCGGTATAGAGTCGCTGTCGTCCAGTCATATGAGACACCAATAGCGCGCTGCATGCCGCCTTCGGAGCCGGCGAGGAGGAAGGCGACGGGCGGACGGATGGATTGGAAAAGGGTTACTTCAAGGGTCGTCGTGTCGACAAGAGTGAAGATCTAGAAATAGACGGTTAGACCCATCTCAAACGAAAGATTGTGTAACGGTAGACCTACCCTCATCTCCCCGTGCTTGGCTTTCTTCGCCTCCTCAACCATCTCCGCAACCTTGGGATCCGACTTCACTGGATCCAATCCTTCATAATTCCCATCCTTGTCAACGCTAAACTGTGACAAAGGGCTTCCAAAGCAACTCCAGGCAAGTTTGTTCTGGGATGCGAAAATCTGCCTCTCAATCGCTCCGATATCCATATAGCCCTCGAAGCCAAAAAGCCAGCTCTGCTGGCCCCAGAACTTCCCACCATAGATGATGCGAATGAGCCATGGGCTTAGGCTTAGCCACGTCAGACCCCACAAGATGAGAATGATGCCAACCCCAACCCCAACGATACTACCCCTAACGGCTCCTGCTATGCTGCATCCAACGAGAAATAAGTATCCGCTCGTGTGCAGCGCCCATCGCGCACCGAATCTTTTCCAAGAATCGATCTGATTCACGTAAACAGGCCAGAATGACTTCCAGCGGACATTCGCGGCTCGCAGTCCATCGATAATGACAGTGTCGTCATTGGCGATGCCGGAGATCTGAGTCGAGGGATATATATCCCATAGGCAAGCAGAGTATACGTCATCCATAGAGTGCCATGGCTGGTCAGGAGTTCGAGGAAGGACGCAGATGAGACGTTCGAGAAGCATATCGCTGTCGTTTGCAAGAGAGAGGCTGTAGCTCTGATCAGAATCTGAAAGTTCAGACGTGAAATTGTTTGCAGGAAGAGGGACTCACCGAGCAAAGGCTTGGAAGGCAGTATCAGTGGGATCGATCGTAGGTCTTGTCCGTAGGAGCCCCATGAGAGCGTACGCCTGGTCTCCATCGAGAAATTTCCCGGCGCTGCGACTATACAGACATTGCAGCGCTAACGTGACCAGCTCAAGCTTAGTAAGGATAAGGTTCCCTTCGTAATGGTCGATCAATTGTCGCGCCAGTTTCGCGTCGTCGATGGCAATGCCATCTTCTTCCCTTTTCCGCCAGACCCTTGCTGCAAACTGATTCTTAGGCAGTTCAAATGGATCTCCAAAGCGCTCGTGGGGATGGTTGCGGCGCTGATATACCAGAATCTTTACACCTTCTTTCGAAAGCAGCACCTCCGGAAAGGTCCAGACGCGAGAGCCCCAATCTTGAAGCATCTCATCTCGCGTCGTTGTGAGGTGCGGCCTATTGTGATTCGGACCCACGACTATGACGGAGCGCGCAGCGCCACGGATGATGTCGGATAATTTATATACCTTCGGTCATCAGCAGGCGAAGTGCCCGTTCCAAATCGGTATACAGAAAAAGGGCCACTAGGAGACATGGAGAAGCTACATACCTCCTCTTGGACCTCTCTACCTTCCGGTGTTATCAAAGATCCGTCGCTCTTCGGCATGCAACTGCACGCAACCCAATAAGCGGGTACGCCGACATCCCTAGCAGCGCGCTCGGCTAAGTTGCAAAGCTCCGTCAGATCTTCTATCGAGCCAGCACCGCTATGTCGGAATTGCTCAGTAGAGTAAGCAACGAATATATATTCAAGGTCCTTCTCCTCTTTGTATCGCGTCACCCATCTGGTATTCATTCGTCAGATGGGGTTGACAGGATGAACCATCTATTCATGGAGGGCGGGGGATACTTACTTTTCCGTGATATCAGGATCCGCTCCAAGCATCTCCTTGCTTTCCGGATGCCTTAGGAAACATAGCTTTGTGGGTCGCAGAAGCCGGTTTGAATCCTTGTAATCCCTGTTCTCATATACACGTTCCTGAAGCACCATTCCCTTTTCCACAAACCGCTGCTCGAGCCGTTGGCGTTCATCTGGCCGGTTCTCTATGAGATTTCGAGTCGCCTTTGGAACGCCCCAATACGCGTATGGAAAAGCGTCATAGTTGCCGCCGTTGCGTATTGGTGGGACGCTTGACGGGATCTCCAAGCCGATCTACAAAGGATTTAGTCATATATTTTAGATTATGCGAAATATTCCATAGAGGAGATCTTACCACAACCACCAGCAGTATAGTCGCAACAATCCATTTGCCAATTACCCTTGGCATATCCATCTGCTCACTCGTCGGATTTGGATATGTCCTGTAATCAACATGGTCAAGCGGCCAATTGGCGAGTCGAAAATATCTAGGTGCTTTGTTGCGGATAAACGTTCTCCGCCAGGTTGTGTTGGCGGGCCCATCGTAGGTTGTATCGACCGCTTGAATAGTCAGCTTTTTAATCTTGCCATCGTACCGACTTATGTAACGATCATCGTAGTCATTGCTTATGTGTACACGGCCCAAGCAGTCCTTATGTTTGTAAGGACCGGGATTTAACGGATCCGGCAGGTATCGGAGGCCGGGCATGCGGTAGATGTGTGGATATTTGGGCCACCGGAGACTGGTATATACATCACTGATGTGCCAGTATCCTCTGAGTTTAAGCGCGCTAGCAGAACTTGTCTTTGAAAGCGTTAGATCAGAAATCATACGATAAGCTATAGAAAGATCGATTTCTAGATAGCCTACGTACACGAATGACTACGCCATTGTACTCTCCCACCATGCCATTACCAGTCGGTTGCTGAGAGACAATAGGCTGCTGCTGAGGAACCCATGCCGATTGCGACTGACCAGTAGTCTGTGGAGTGACTTTCCTGATCTGTGCAAACGTCATTAATTACAAATTCTTGAAGAACTTCTCAAGTTTCCTTACTCCACTCCTTACCGATGTGCCTTCCCTCGGGGAGGAGTAACCAGTGCTCGATTGATAGGTCTGAGGGGTTGAAGGTGGCTTTAAACTAAATAAGAAACGCATGCACAAGTGCAAGGGGGAAAACTTTACCTGATATGAGCTAGGCCCAGGTTGATGTTGCTGGGGAGGGTGGCCCAGCGGCTGCATCTGAGGTTGTTGGGTCGGAGACTGCATAGGTGGTGTCGGCTGCACAGGGGACTGCATTGGGTGAGTGGCCTGCACCGGGAATTGCTGTGAACCTTGAGCTTGTCGTGAGTGTGGCTGAGTCTGAAAAGGAGTCGTATATTGTGCCGGTGGTGGGTTATGTACCGGTCTCTGAGGTTGGAACCGTTGCTGTGTCGGATACTGTGTCAGAGGTTGCGTAAATTGGGTCTGCGCAGGCCGATAGCCTTGCCCCTGTTGAGGACTCGTAGGGTAGTCCTGCTGCCCGCTGTACTGCTGGTGTGTAGTTGCTGTGGCATACCCGCTTTCATGGGGACCTCCTCTTAAAGAGCGCGTACCTGGCACGAAGTCACCACCATGGTCTTGCGCATCCTTGAGTGAAAGGTTAGCTAATGCGATGGCTTTCAACGAGTCACCCTACATAGCCAGAGATCAATGGAGCGCCGGATGGGACGAAGTCACCGCCGTGATTCTGGGCCTTTTGAGAAATGTTAATCGAGGAGTATATAGTCGGTCAGATGGCTATCCTGACCTACCATTGCGGGCTATATCTGCGTACCGAAATGTGAGAAAGCGTTAAAATGTCACACGCTCGCTCTGTGTCTCGAAGGGGTTAGTTATGGCGAAAGGGAAACGCGGTGCGGGCCAGGTTGGTAGCACTATTTATCCTTTTCCGCCGTCTTTAAGAACACAAGGCTGAAAAGCTGCCCTCCATCATGACTAAAACCCAAGAACGACAAGGCACACTCGGCCCAACCTATCTTCAGCCTTCTCTTGACTGGTTCTGGTTGCGTATGCCAATGACGACTGCAGGCGTCGCCAAGTCCCAATTGCTGGTTTCAAAAGAGTTTCAAAGCCATCCCTTTGTGTGGCAACGAATTCTTACTTTTCGTATATGCACGCCTCATAAGCCTATAGCCTGGTGTTGAGGCCTCTGGTCAGTGCGCTTACTCGGCGGCAGGGGTGCTGGCGTCTCATTGACGTCTTTGACGCTTAAATATTGCGGTAAATAGTAGCAACTTGGCCAGGAAGCCGAAATAATATTTAGTATAGTTAATTAAAAAGCTTTAATATTAGACCGTTTTTTCTGGCAGGACACCTCCAGAACCACCTACTGCAGATAGTTTGGCGCAGGATTTGCCCCCTACACCCCCCCTTGCGCCCCCCCCCTGCGAGAGGCTTACACAGTAAAATAAGGTGGCTTACATAACTCTACACAAAAGGTGGTTAGGTGGCCCAGCTGCGACACCTGGTGTCCTAACCAGGACACCTAACCACCTACCGTAAGAGGTGTAGTTGATTTAGTAGTGCCCGCGGCAATAAGGCTATTCGGACCTCGAAGTTACGTGTAAGGGTCGCGATAACGTAATTTTTAAGAGACGCGCTTCCATACCTTACCACCTTATGCCTTACCACCCTATGCCTTGCCACCTTATACTCTCACCAATATATTAAATTTGAGTTGGTAGGAACCTTCTAGCTATACAGTTAGCAGAGTCCTTACCATAGAGTCTAGCTACCGCCACTTTATGCAACGAACCCAAATCCTACTTACCTATCTTACCTATTTGCGGCCGATTAAATTAGATTAATTAATCGCAGCTATACTTTTAAAATCTACGTATAGGCTTTATATTTGCGAATATGTATAATGTAGAGCCAATTTTGTCGCTACCGCTATTGCCGTAGGCAAGCCGTATACTGCCTTTAGTATACGAACTCTCGTCGTCGCCTATACCTCGAGTTGCCCCTTTACCGTAGCTAAGTATACCTCTACCAGTAATTTAATCCTCGCCTCCTTATATAGAGGCCTAGCATAAGGCCTAGCCTATTCTAATTTAAACGACGACGCCTACGTAAAATAGAATTTCTACTCCCTCGCAGCCTCTAATTATAATCCTATTATCTACTAAGTAACCAACGCCGTTGGCGAATAAGAAGTAAGCGTTAAGGACTTCTACGGAGGATATTGAAACTAAGCCTAAGGAGCCCGTAGGTATAAAGTATAATATAGATATACGGAAAACTATAGGTAAGAGGTATGCAAAGCGGGTCCTTATTGGTTAGAGCGAGGGCCTAAAATTAGATATTGCTAGGATTATAGTTATAAGGAAGGAGTAATATCTAAAGGCTGTATTAAATAATGCGTTTTATAAGGGGCTTCTTATAAACCTTAAGCGGGAGCTAAATTTTAAGCTAACCTAGCTGCGCTAAGTAATATTTGGTAGTAAAAATGGTGTTAACATAAATAGTAAATAAAAGACTCTACCTAGCTAGATTGGTAAGCGTAATTAGTTTCTAGTAGGTCGTAATAAGGGGATAGAAAGAGAGTAACTTAATAAGTTCAACTGCTATATTAATTAAATTATTAAGATAATAGAGGAGAAAAAGTAGAAAAAGTAGGGAGAAGTTGTAACGGGACTAGCCTAGTTATAAATTCCAACGCTTTAACCAAATTCTGCCAGATTAATTAAATTCTACTAAAGTCCGTTAAAGACCGCGTGCGTATATACGTACGCATTAACCACTAAGCCACTAACTATTTAATTATATAATTCTCTTATTATTCCTTTCTCTTCTTTATATAACGTCTTGTTCTTAGCAAGAGCTATATACCCTTAGATTTAGATAAAATTTATATTATTCCTTCAAATCTTCCCCAAAGTCTCTTCGCGCCTTTATAGAAGTTAAAACTAATAAATAGCTTAAATAAGAGCGTAAGGATAAGTACAAACTATATACCTCTATACTAAAGCGAGCCTCTAAGTGTGAAGCTAGCGAGATTAACTCCGTAGGCGATTTAACTGCTACTAGGTTAATAGATAAATCTTTACGCGATCTTATTATATATAAAGGTTCCTACCTAGCTCGCTCTTATAAGCGCGCTAATCTTAATAGCGCTACAATTATAAATAATTACAATATAGTTCTAGAACAGTATTTTAAGTTATAGGAAGCCTTTGCGGCTTTAAGGGAGATATATCTATAGGAGGAGCTTTAACTAAGGAAGCAACGATTTAAGCGGGAGGAGATAACTGTTAGTAAGGTTATAGAGCTTAGGGAAAGATTAAATAAGAGTAAGAAGAGTATAAAGCGTTATAATTAGGAACAGAATAGTGGATTTAATAGGCTGGAAGACCTTTTAATAAAGGCTTTTAGGAGGAGAGGTAGTAAGCGATTAGATTAAGGAGGATAACTTTTAGGTAATTTAGCGCCGGATTAAGCTTCTTTCTTACTATTAATATTAAGCTTTTCTAGATTTATATAGTCTATATATAAATTTATATATAAAAGCTATAATTAATAAAATTAAGGCTTTGTAAGAGGTTTATAGGTAGGTTACTAATTATTAAAAGCTATCTTATACTCTACTTTATAACGGAACCTTATAGTAAGAACTATAATGGGCTCGTTATTAGGCTAGGTGTGTAGGTAAAGTAAGTTAAAGTTAACAATATAATAATAACTAGTAGAGTGGTTGCCTAATAAATTAACTTTAATTATATTCTGAGAATTACTATAAGGAAGGAACTATCTAGGTAGAGACTATAGTCCTTTAAATACACAACTATACTCCTATAAAATCCTTCTTGTATATAATATATGTCTTATATATAAGGTACGTAAGTTCCTCTTATTCCTCTTATTTAATACATAGCATATTATATAACCTTAGTTACTATTCCTTGTTATATAGTTCTACCAGTTCTATCCTAAACTGTACCTAAATTAACTAACTAGCTTCTTCTAACTCTTCTCTAAGTAGTTGTAATATTATACTTAAAGCATCCGTAACACTATCTCCCTCCTTTTTATCTTTATCCTTAAAGATTTTAAATATCTCTAAGTTGTTTACTAGAGGTGTAATATCCGTCTAATTAATTTAGTTAATATTATTACTTATTATACCTAAAGCAATTTCTTCTTTATACGCCCAACGTTATACTTATACTATTACTGCAATATTATCTCTAAGTAAGATTATACCGTCTCCGTGTTCTCGCTATTTAAAAGAGGGGTTAGTTTATATTATATTAGCGAACCCATCTTCGCAATAACCATCCTCTTACTTAAAGTGCACTAAAGCAAATATTTATTCGTCCTATAATATTCGCTCTACTTTTAATGCTAAATATACGCGACCTATTACTCTTAATAGTCGTCTAATTCCCTAATTAATTTGTCTTAGGGTCTTATATTTAATCTACTGCTACGCGGTTAGATAGTAAACTATCTTAAGCCCTAGCTAAGTTAGAATATTCTTAGGATACCAAACAGAAGGCCCTAGATACTCGTATCGCGGCATTTACTTATCTACTCCGTCTTAAAAAGGGTTATAAAAAGGTGCGTTTTAAGGAGTAGAAACTTATAGAATAGGGTCTGTAGAAACTTAGTAATAAAAGAATGGATTTTCTTATAATAGAGAAGGAAACAGATCCGAGTAGTTTGGCAACTACTCTTCTTAGGTCCCCCTTAGGTAACTCATTCTTTAGCAATTCTTCTTTATTAATACTACCTAACCTAATCTCTTTTAATACTCCTATACCTTTTCTATAGTATTTTTTAAATTCTCTAGTAGCTCCTAGGCAGTCTTAGTATAGCCTATCTACTTAACCTCGTACTATATTTTATTATTAATATCCTTATAACTAATAATCTTTAAAACTTGCTATTTATCCTCTTTCTATTCTCTATACATGTCTACTTTATAAATTAATAGCTTAATATTCCTATACGCTAGCTCTAGTATTATAATATACTATATAGGGTAGATCTTTATTTTAGCTAGTAGGTCTAACTTAAACGTAACCGGTAAAATCCTTTATATAATTTTAAAAGGTCCTAGTCTAACATAGTCCAACTTCTTACTTAATCGTCAACTCTTGAAATTTTTATGTAGTAGCTATACTTTATCTCCCTCCTTAAGATCTAATCCCTTAGATCTCCTAGCATTATAGTACTTTTTTATTCTCTCTTATACTTTCTTTACTAATTCTATAAGGTCTATATAAAGATTTATTAACGTCTTTATTCTTTCTTTAGCTATATTACTTATTTTTTTTACTTACTATAGTAATAACGATATTCTTAGCTTATATCCATAATTTGCCTTAAATAGTAATATACCTATTCCTTTTTAAGGTGTTGTATTATATATAAACTATATAACTAGTAGTAATAATACCTAATTATTCTATGCGTAATTAATATAGTATTTTAGATACTACTTTAGTGTCTAATTTAATCTTTCTATTTAACCGTCTGTCTGCAGATAATATGCGGTAAAAGTTACTGCTCTAACTCCTTATTCCGCTAAGAATATCTCCTAAAATACTACTATAAATCTTAGATCTCTATCTAATATAATCTTACTTAGTGCTCTATATCTTACGAATACTTCCTTAATATAGATTCTAGCGATATCTTCTACTAATATTTCTTCTGTGTATGCTATAAAGTATCCCCACTTTATAAGCTTGTCTACTATTACTAAAATCGCGTTATAATCTTATCTAGTAATAGGATCTTTTAGCTTTGGCAACTTAATAATAAAGTCCTATAATATAACCTTTTATAGTCTCTCTAGTGTTTTAATAGGTTATAGCTCTCCATATAGCTTATACCTTATTAGTTTATTCCTTTAGCAATTTAGATATTCCTTTATAACCTTTTATACTAGTCCCTAAATTCTATTAATAATATACTCCTTTTAGAGTCTTAATACTAAACCTATAGCTCCATTATATCCTTAAGTCGTTCCCTTATAGAAATCTTCTATAAAATACTCTACTATACTTTTTAGGATATACTTTACTTCTTAATTCTCGTATATATCCGTCTATAAATCTTCTAGCTATACTTTTAGAATTCTTTATACCTAAAAGCTTTCTGGTGTCTTATAAACTCTTTTTAGTTTCTTATTTATCTAAGTTGCTATAATCTTTAGATAATTATACCTAATTAATCCGTCTATATCTTTTTGCAGTAAAGCCCCTAATGGCTTCTTATTACTTTATAGTTTAGCCTTTTAACTTAGAGTATCTGCTTATATATTGTCTGTACCCTTAGTATACTAAATCTTAAAATAGTACTCTATAAGCATTTCTGCCTATCTAACCTATCTTTAGTTAAGTTCCTTTATTATTAGGAATCCTATTAGGTTTTTATAATCTATCTTAACTATAAATAGTTTCTCTATACCTTATAAGAATACTCTTTATTTCTTTAGTACTATAACTATACCTAATAACTCCTTATTATTTCCAAATGAGGCCTTAAAGACCTATGGACCACTTATAGCATCCTGGCTTACAGATGTAGCTAGAGCGTGCTTTGCTATAGGTTACTACCCGCGACTCGGAAGATCCATGACGACGGTTATCCTACGAAAAGAAGGTAAAGTAGATTACTCAATCCCAGGAAGCTACCGCCCTATTGCCTTAGAAAACACCCTTAGCAAGATCTTAGAAAGGGTAATAGCGGACCACATGGCAGACACGGCTAAGGAACACGCCCTACTACCATAAAGCCAAATGGGGGCAAGAAAGAACCGCTTAACACTATCAGCACTTACGCTACTCGCTGCCACCATCAAATCTGCATGGGCGATGCGAAGGGACTTCGTAGTATTAATGCTCAGCTTAGATATTAGTGGCGCCTACGATAATGTACCCCACGAGCGTCTCTTATATATCCTTAGGGCAAAAGGCTTCCTAGAATGGATTATATAATTTGTTTAAGGGTTTACAGGTCAGAAAGAGATATCACTGGTCTTTAGCGGATACTAGAGCCCCCCTATCGCAGTTGTAATAGGAATACCATAAGGATTACCCCTCTTGCCTATACTTTTCCTTTTCTTTATAAGCAACCTACTGGACTTCTTTAAGGAAGGGGCGACCCAGGGGATAGGCTTCGTTAATGATATAAATCTAATTATATACGGGCTAATAGCCGTAGAGAATTGTAGAACACTAGAGAAAGCTTATAATATATATATAGAATGGGTAAGACAATATAGAGTCTAATTTTTACTAGAGAAGTACTAGCTAATCCATTTTATAAGAAAACGCAACTAATCTGCAGATCTTTAGCATATAATTTATATCTAAGGCTTTAGGGGTTAACTAGTTTAGGGCCTAAGGGTACTAGGAGTATAGGTAGATAGTAAGCTCTAGTAGAGCGCATATGCGGCCTAAGCGGCCTGTAAGGGCCAAGTACAGTATATTGTATTATTTAGAATCGTCAATTCCATATAGGGTTTATGCTTCTAGAGGTTACGCCTACTATATACAGCAGTTGTCCGGCTAACTATAACGTATAGGTCCAGTATTTGGGCCACTAGAGAATCTAAAAAAGGCCCCCCTAAGTCGCTCCTTAAACCACTCTAAAAGGTCTAAATAGCCTACCTCTAGAGTATAACAGGCGGATATAAGCGAACGGCTACAGCACTGCTTAAGAGGGAAGCCAATATTCCCCCCCTATAACTATATATTAAAGCCGCCGCAATATAAAGGATACAAAATAAACGTAACTTTAATGTTATAAAGTATATTAAAACACGCCTAAATAAACTATAGAGGGACCCTAGGGTGCCCTATAGGAGAACAAACTAATAACCCCAAAGTAGGGAAGATATATTAGAGAAATAGGTAAAGAAAGCTAAAGAAGAATAGTGCTGCTTTAGGGCCTAGGCTTATATAGAGGAGGAAGGGAAACGCGTAAGAGGCTAGTAAAGATAACAGTAAGAAAGAGAAAGGGGCTAAAGTAGAGTATAAAAAAACGCTAGGAAACTATCTACCGTAATACAACACTAGCTAGACTAACGCTGGAGAGGTATATAGGAGTTAAAGGTACAGAGGCTAACTAAGGCAAGAGGAACCTAAGCCGTAGCATAGTTAACGCTATAGGGGGTAAATACTCTAGGGCTCCGAGAAGGCCTAATAAAGGCAGAAAATATAATAGCAACACTCTTAAGAATAGGAATAATAGGACTAAAAGACTGGCTTTACTGAGTGGGTGTCCTAGTAGGTAGCCTAAGGTGCGAATGCGGCTAGCTAAGACAGACACTAAAACATATAATACTGTTATGCCCCTTACGTACCAACTGAGAAGTAATGCTCTTAGTAGCTAGTATAGAGAACTATAATATACTACTCTTAACATAAAAAGGCCTTAAGGCGGTTACTTAGTGGCTTATTAGCCAAAATATACTAAACCAGTTCCGGGTTGTAAAGGAAATAGTAATAAAGGGCAGAGGGGCGAGCAACGGGTGCCCCTTAATAACTCTATAGTAGTAGAGTAAAGTTTGCGATACTAGCGCGTCCGTAGGCTTATTACGGCAGCAGTGGTTCCTAAGGAGGTTAAAAAGTAAGGAAGTAGGAGCATTATAGGCGACTCGCAGGCGCCTTATAGGCGAGTCCTAAAAGGCGGGGAGATAGATTACGGGGTTTTCTTAAATAGAGTTTTCTCCCTACATATATATAAGGAGTAGTCCGCGTGGGCCCAATAGGGATCCGAATCGGACGTTAAGCAATGAATTATTATTAATAACTCCTTATTATAAATGTTATAGTTTAACTCTAGTAGTATTATCTTTCGACTATAGTATATTACTAGGTGCTATCTATCTTAATATTTCTATATAAAGTATGCCCCTAGTATATAATCTAATATTTTTATTTTTATAACTGTCTCTAGTCCTAGTTAATAGATCTTAAGAACTGGCTCCTAGGTAAATAACTCTTTAACTTTTTTAAAGAGTTCTCGCTATTCCTCTTCCTATACCTATAGTTCTTCTTTCTTCGTTAATTGCGTAAATAGCTTAATATCCTTTAACTACTGCGCTATAAACCTTCTATAGTAATTACAAAACCCTAAAAATAATCTTAACTGCGTAACGTTCTCTAGTTCTTGCCAATTTACTATAGCCTTAATCTTCTTTAGATTTATACTAAGTTGGCCTAATTTAATAATAAATCTAACGAAATCGGTCTTTCTGGTAAAGAACTTATATTTTTTAATTACTATTAGCATCTGTTCTTCCTATAGTCTCTTTAAGACCTATTTAATATATTCCCCGTGTTCTTCCTTACTTATTAAGTAGATAATATTATTATTAAAGTATACCATAATAAATTTATCTAAGTGTTCTCCTAATATATTATTAATACGCTTCTAGAACGTTACTAGTACATTTATAAGCCCGAATTGTATAACTAATGGTTTATATAGTCCTTCCTTTAACCTAAAGGCTGCCTTCTATTTATCGCCTTCCTTAATCCTAATCTAATAGTATACTTATCTTAGATCTATCTTTATAAAGATTTATACGTTACCTATCCTATCTTAGATTTCGCTAATTAAGGGTAAAGGATACCTATTCTTCCTAGTAATACTATTTAACTATTTATAGTTAATACACAGCCTTAATTTGCTATTCTTCTTTAGTATAAATAGTACTAGATAACCTGCTAATAACTGTAATAGTCTAATATATCCCTTTTATAGATTTTCTTAGATAAACTCTTTTAATGCTCTACCTTTTTCTTCGGTAAGCTTATAGATTGGAAAGAACTTTAGACTTATTCCTAGTTCCAACTCAATCTTATAGTCCCATACTATATACTTTAATAGCTTTTTACTCTCTAGTAACTATAGTTTCTTACCGTACTTATAGTATCTCTTTAGTATATAACTTAGTCCTTTTTCTATTTCTTTATAGGTTACTCCTACTTAGTACTATATTAACTTAGCTTATTATTATATCTTATGGCGTTAAGTATCCCTAATATTAACCTAACTTATAACCCAATTAATCTTTAGATTATATTTCTGTAACTAAGGCATTCCTAATACTGCCTTATTATTCCCTAATAGTAATATATTAAAAGATATCTTAATTTATCTCCCTTTAATGGTTAACTAAATAGGGTCCTATTTTAAGATTAATAATACCTCCTCCGTAGGCTATTGGATCTTCTAAAATTATTACTAATGGGTAAGGGTGCTCCTTTTTCCTATATAGTAATCCCATTCTCTTAACTACTACTAGTAAGATATGGTTTCTTATTGCTCTACTATCTATTAATGCTTTAAACTACTAATCTTGCCATTTAACTCGTAAATTTAGGTATTATCCTTAAATTCCTTTAAGGGTCTAAGGCTCTACTACTAGCTCCCTTTAGTTTCGTAGGCCTCTACTTTTCCTAACTATTAGCTGCTTAATCCTATTTATACTTAGTCCACCTTTAGCTAATACTTAGTTCGCTTTTTATTTTTAATATACTATAGATATATATTCTCTAGGCATTTCCACCACTATTATCTATCTAGGTATTCTTCCGTAAGGAATCTTTCTAGCTAAAGTATTAAGTCTCCTAACTCCTAAACTTCTACTAAATGCTAGCTATATATATACTTAACGTTTTAGTATTTCTACTCCTTAGTTATCTAATATATTCTTATAAGATATTTTTAATGCTTATCCTTTAGTGCTCTGTGTATGTTATACGCATTATCTACGCACGCAATCTATAATAACGTATAGTATACCTAGTACTTTGGGTTAACTCTTAGCTTGTCTTCGTCCTTAAGTTTAAACCTCTGTCGTGTTAATCTAAACGTAGCGACTTTATTTACAGGTACTAAAACGCGTCTCTCGCTTCTCTAATCCTTTAATCGTTCCTTTAAATCTCTTAATATTATAATTAAGGCTCCCTTAATATAACTTATTACTTTTTCCATAATTAGATGGTCCTAAATAACTTTCTTATCTAACCATATATAGAAATCTTCCCACTTATCGTTATGCCTTTGCCTATACTACTTTTAGTATAGCTGCTAGAGTATATATAGCTCGTCCGTAAGGAAGTATCTTCTTATTACTACGTTGTAACACCCTTTAGTGTAACGCTCCTTAAACCTAGTTAGAATCCCTAGATCCTCTTCTTATTCTAGTTTAGTAAGCCACTTAGCTCTTAGTATACCTACCCTAAGCCTATTAGTAATTCTTCGTATAGGTACTCTATCCCTTATACGTCCTAATATACTAGATCTCTTATCTAGTTTCTGTTCTTACCATAAGGCAATTTTTGCTCTGAATTTGTCTATAGTTTCTTTCTTTTCGCGTCTTATAAGTAGATCCTTAAAGTCTTCTTACTTTTTAATCTTGGTATTAACTTTTTGGTCTTTAGGCCGAATACTATATTCCCCTAATAAGTCCTCTAGGTTTATATATCTGTCTTCTAGTCTAGTTACTATTTATGCCGCAAATTCTCTAATTTAGTTAATGGTCCTTATTTATATCTCGAAATCTTAGTTCTATAGGATTTTCAATTCTAAGCTTGCTTCTAACTTAAGCTTTACTCCTACCTTAGTCTAACTAGGCTTACTTAGTATTCTTATCTTATCTTAAGAGTCTTAAATCTCATTTATCTCGTCTTAAGAATCTTATGCCTGTAGGAAACTCTATCCTAAGCTTATTTATATATCTTTAAACTAAGCTGCTGCCCTACTCTATTAGTTACTATTTATTATAGGTCCTTAGGTCTACCTTATCTTATCTTAAGAATCTTAGTCGTCTTTTATCTTACTATAAGAATCTTAAGCCTTTAGCTTCTTACCTTTATTAAGTACCAAAGTGGTTCTCTATCCTACTTCTCTTACGTCTTATAAAGTAATAGATATTGTGTCTAGCGGGGTCTTAATCCCTACTAATATTCCCTATTCTATAGTGGAATTATCCTCTACCTCTATTATAATATTTCCAAGGTCTATATACTCCTAGTAAGCTGCCCTTATTACCTTATTATTACGGAATGTTTCGCCTTTATTAAATTTGTCGTCCTTAATGTCCAATCTGCGAACTGGTTTATTAGTTCCTCTATACTCTATAAATTTTAGCTTCTATAGCCAATAACTTGCGCCATACTTAGCGTCTTTATAAATTTGGTATGTGTTATTATAACAAAACGCAAAACTTTTAATTAAATACTCTTTTGTTCCTTATAGAATACTATTATCCCTCTATACGTATATATCTTCTACTATTAGTCTAGTTCCCTTTATTATATAGTAACTCTAACCATCTTTATAATCCCTTATAAAGTGACCTTATTTTCCGCAATTTATATAAGCTCTATCTTTAAACTATTAACTTTGCTATAGAGTCCGCCTAAACGTCTTTTACTGTTAAAATCCCTAGTTTAGCCTCTGCTTTTTAGTCCTATAATTACTAGATCCTTAACCTCTAGGTTTTTATAGTTTCTTACTCCATCTCTTATAGGCTTCTTTAGTACCACTTAGGTTTATTAGCTTTGCGCTATACCATAATTTCTAACTTAGCTTTAGTCGTTGCGTACTCTACGTCTTATATAACTATAGAACTCTATCCTAACCTCTCTTAGTTTGTTCCCTTTAGTAGATCTAATTATTAATCTTAATTACTTAATCTATTAAATCCCTTAGGGTATCCGCATCTTCTATTAGGATAATCGCGTCCTAGACTTTAGCCTTAAGTCCCTACTTATACTGTACCATAAGTGCCTTATTATTCTACTCTACTTATATTGCTAGCGTCTAGAACTACATTATATACTTAATTACTAAGGTTCGTTGCGTAATGTCTTAGAGTTTTTTTTCCGCTGTAGTCACTACCTCTAGGTCTCTAAACATTTGTGTAAGTTGTTCCGCGAACCCTTCCTAGCTTAAGAATATAAATCACACCTCTTAATTAGTAGTCGTTATTCCGTTTATCTATATTTTCGTAAGGTAAGGCTTAAACCACTTAAGTGCTCTCCTTAACAGAAATAGTCCTGCGTAGGCTATTTAATCTATAGGTGTTAGTAGCTTAGCTCCTTCTTGCGTAACCTTAAAGTGCATCTATATAAGGAATCCCTTAAGCTTTAATCTTTCTCCTAAGAATCTCTTAATTAATAGTAACTTAACCTTTACCGCTCTAATCCCGTTAACCCTTTCTTCTAACGCTATATTATTAGCTATTAACTAGTTAATTACCTCTTATAGTTATCTAACCGTTACAGGTTGCTATAAGTTAGTGTCTACTATACTAGTGTCGTTTCCTAACCTTAAAGTAGTTGCCTCTGTTAATAGCGTCGTAGTAGCTGCTTTTAGTGGCATATTATTCGACTTTTTGTACTTATTACTATAACTAGGTAGTAATTATATAACGGAACCTTATAGCAAGAACTACGATAGGCTTATTATTAGGCTAGGTGTATAAGTAAAGCAAGTTAAAGTTAATAATGTAATAATAACTAGTAGAGTAGTTGCCTAATAGATTAACTCTAATTATATTCTGAGAATTACTATAAGAAAGGAACTATCTAGGTAGGGACTATAGTCCTTTAAATACATAACCGTACTTCTATAAAATCCTTCTTATACGTAATATACATCTTATATATAAGGTACGTAAGTTCCTCTTATTCCTCTCGTTTAATACGTAGCATGTTATATAACCTTAGTTACTATTCCTCGTTATATAGTTCTACCGGTTCTATCCTAAACCGTGCCTAAATTAACTAACTAGCTTCTTCCAACTCTTCTTTAAGTAGTCGTAATATTGTACTTAAAGCGTCCGTAATATACTTAAGCACTACCTCTACTACCTTAATAACGATCTTTTATTAGGACTATATATCTTAGTAAGTCTTCTTATATTATCTATAACTACTTACTACTTAATTCTAGCCTAGATAAGCTTTTACTAACGGCGGCTAGCAATTAAAACGACTTATAATAATATTAGCTTGGCCTTATAGATAAGTTAATATATTATATAGAAAAACTAATATTAGGAAGTATATAGCTATTAGCTAGCTAGCTAATTAAAGGCTTTACTTAAAGTAATTATATATAAAATAGTTCTTAATCTTTCTAAATAATGTCTCTACTATAATTTGGGCGCTAGATAGCTAATAATTTAACTATAGTTACTTATAAGTAAGTTACTAAAATCCTTATTAATCGCTCTATAGAGGAATATAGCTATACAACTCTCTATACACATTATCGCTAAATATAAATAACGGCTTATGGTTAGTAAAGATTGTATAGAGCTTATTAGCAATACCTAATTTACTATATATATCCTAGTTGTTTAATAGCGCTAAGAAGGGTTTGGATATATACAAAATAAGGCTATCTAGCGTAGTAATTAACTAATATTTTAAGCCGTTTCCTTTATAGTATCCGGAGTAGGTCTGTAATTAGTAGCGACTATTTATTAAACAATAGAATCTAAAGAAGATGCCGTTAATCGCACCTTATACTCAATTATTACCCTAGCTAGTATCTCCTAGATATTGCGTATATTAGTAGAGCTCCTTATAGTTATTTAATTAAGGCCTCTAATAAATAAGATCCTTCTAGTCCCTATATATTCGTTCTACTAAGCTATTAAATACCTCCAAAATCCACGCAATCCCGCGCCTAATTATCTGCATATAGTGGTAATACTATATTAAATATATAAGATAACTATAGAGTATATATATAGCCTTTTTAGGTAAAGCTTTATATAAGTTAAACTTTATTAGCTAGTTGGTTTAAAATATTATAGGAGCCAGGGCTCGGATCTTATCTAGGTAGAAGCTATATACGGATTAGATCTTATTAATATATATAGGTAGATTATAGAGGCCTACCGCGTCTCCCGTCTATATACCTTAACGTCTATTTTATTAATATCCTACTTAAAGTACAGTGCCCGAAAGGATTCGCGGTATTTAGGCGCGCAAACGCTGTGCTATAACTCCTCTAGTAATACATTCTAACATTAAGTTACTATCTAAAGAGGTAGGAAGCTGTCGTCCTTAAAATTATACTAGTGACTTATTAAAAGGGGGGTAGGAAGCTTAAAGCACAATTATAAACACGTTAAATTTAGAAGACGCAATAAGAGACTTTAATATTTAATAAATTAGGTATTATAAGGAAGTAGGGGTCCCTTATTCTTATTAAACGATAGCGTAATAAACGGCGTTCTTACTAACCATTTTACTAACTACCTATAGTAGGTAGTTCGAAGATCCTTATCTACAGGTATCCTGCCAAAAAAAGGGTCTATTGTTACCGTCTATTTAATCTTTAAATTATTAGTAAAATATTGTCCTTATATTAGGAAATTTTTTAGCAGCATTTAGCTAGCATTTTTAGCATTTCGTAGTATTTCGTAGCATTTAAAACAAACTATACGCATTAAGTAGTATCTAGGTAGCTATATATATATATATATATATATATATTATATTAAAAAAAAATTTTAAATAGTTAATTAGATATAGTATATTATATAATAATTTTTTTTATAAATTACTTATAAATTATATAAGTTATTCTACTTCTAAAAATAAATTTAAAAAATTTAAACTTTTTTTAAGAAGTAGAATAACTTATATTGTCTATATAAGTAGAGGTTGTAAATAATAGTACACGTAGAGCGTATGCGGTAGGGGCCGTATAGCGTAGCGTAGGTTACCTAACTGCCTACGGCCTAATAGATAGCCCGACCTTTACTACCCCTTTCTTTCTCTTTTGGTAGACGATAAGAGAATATAAATAAACCAAGAACCAGTTACCTTATATTGCAATTATAGTACCCCCTAGGTGATACTAACACTAATTAGTAATATTATAGATTAAAATCCGGTGTTATTACGAAGAGAAATAATACGCGATTGCTCCTACTAAGGCCCGTTAATCTTATCGCGTTTACTAAGAAGAACCCTTCCTACTAAGGCCCTGGGAACTTAAAGAACTAGCTCCTACTAAGGCTTTGTCCGGTTCGCGTCTATTACGCAAATTAATACCTAGTATAACCTCTTTACTAAGCGCCAGTACACCTAGTAGCGTTAGCAGTACCCCTACCTACACTATAATCTACGCTAGTTAATTATATCTAATATAAGAATTCAATGTCCGGACTAGGGTAACGGGATTACCCTAACTAATAAGACTACCGTAAAAGATATTACTAACTATATTAACTTTAAAATTAATAAGTATACTAAGCGTAACTTTAAGGATAAAGGCTTATAGGAATTATACTAAGAGGACTTTAATAATTTTAAGGTATAGACATTTAAGGACGCTTATAGGTCCGTAATTAAGAAACTTAAGTAACTACTCTAACGTAATAGAGTATGGGTCTTTAATAAAAAGAGTAAGTTAGTACTATAAGCACTATATAATGTCGCCCACAAGGACGACCCTATGGAATGGTTAGATAAAGAGATTAAGCTATATATTAACAATAAAGGACCCTTTAATTTATATATTATCAACCGCCGTCTTAAATTACGTTCGTTAACCCCCTTAACGTCACCTACCCTAACCCCAGCTGTTTTAAATAACCTCCCTATGGCCGAGCCTCCCTTACCTATAAACGTTACGGCCCCCCCTATAAACGTTACGGCTCCTCCTATAAATGTCACAGCTCCTCCTATAAAAGTTATAGCTGCCGTTAACTACGGTAGAGACTTAGTAATTTTAGTAAAGATATATACGGAGGAAAGTAAATACAGCGAAGAGGATAATAACTTTAACCGTAAGCTTATAATTTTTAATAACCTTTATAATAGAGTTGGTATACCATAAGAGGTAAAGATTAAAGGCTTTCCAATAATGCTACGTGGTATTGCTCTTAACTTCTACTATAAAAACAAGGCAACTTATACCACCTTTAATAGCATCTATAATGCCGTACGCAACTATTTTAAAGGACTAGAATATAAGCTTGGAATTCTAATAAAGTGGAATACTATTACTCTTAAGACAGTAATAATAAAAAATGAAAGTAAGTCTATAGGAGACTGTCTACAGCTACTGCTTAATAACCTCCGTCATTTACAGTATAGTTTTAACGCTAACCTCTATAATAACGATTTCCTATATAATAAGCTTATCGTCGCTTATTAAGACGTTGCTGCTTACTAGGCAGCTTACTTAAACCCACCTACTATACTTACTAGCCTTATAAATAGCCTATAATTATTAATCATTACTTATAAGAAGATTAATAGTACTATAAGACAACCTACTAATGTGTTCTTATAGCCTATAGAACAGCCTACGGATATATTCTTTACTAACCGTCGCTACTACCGGCCGACGTCTTGACCAAGTTTATTAAATAATCGTTATAGTAATAACGCTAGGACGTGCTTCGTGTGTAAGAAAGGAGACTATTAGTTAACTAGGTATATTAAAAAAGAACGTAATAAAGTAAGAGAAGGATTTAAGAGACGTGTCCACTAGTACCTTGCAGATAATAATATTAATAACAACTTTGATAAGGATATAACGGCTATAGCACTTAATACATTAACTCCTAGTAGCAATTTCTTCTACGATAACTATAGTATTAAGCACTTTATGACTTTAAATGGACTAATACCAATTAAAACCGCCAAGAATATAGTTATATCTATAAACAATAATGCCTTTATTTACGGCCTTACTAATAATATAGAACCTAGTGGTATAAAACCTAGTAGTATAGAACCTAGTATAGTAAGGCGCGGTAATAAGGTTAATATAGAGAACCTTACGGTTGATATCGACTTTCTTAACTATTATTTTAATGATGACGGATAGGACTTAGCCCTTCTACCTGTTTTCCTCTACGGATACCCCAGTAATACCTTATACGCACCTACCTATTTCCACCGCAATATCTGCAATATTTACAATATCCGCAATATCCGTAACGATATCCGCAACGTCTGCAATATCCGTAATATTCGCAATACCTAAAATATCCGCGATTACTGCCCCGAGCACCTATTAACCTATATACTTCTTCTTTATACTTTCTTACCTTCTTTTCTTTCTTTTTGTAAATGTCGCCAGTGTCTATATAAGTAGAGGTTGTAAATAATAGTACGCGCAGAGCGTATGCGGTAGGGGCCGTATAGCGTAGCGTAAGTCACCTAACTGCCTACGGCCCGATAGATAGCCCGACCTTTACTACCCCTTTCTTTCTCTTTTAGTAGATGACGAGAGAACACAAATAAACCAAGAACCAGTTACCTTATATTGCAATTGCAATACCCCCCAGGTAATACCAACATGTGTAATTTATAAGTAATTTATAAAAAAAAAATTATATAATATACTATATCTAATTAACTATTTAAAATTTTTTTATATATATAGCTACCTAGATACTACTTAATGCGTATAGTTTGTTTTAAATGCTACGAAATGCTGCGAAATGCTGAAAATGCTAGCTAAATGCTGCTAAATTTTTTCCTAACGTATGCCGCCTAAAAAACATTATATGTCTTTGGCTTTGAAGCCTCTAAGGCCTCTTAAGCCTCTAAAAGTACCTTAAGCCTAGGAGGCCTAATCACAATTCCACAGATATGGTGTCATATATCACAACCTTTTGCTTAACTTTCTTAAAAGAAATAGGTTTTTTAGTGGTGGCCTTCTGCAATATTCTGTCGGCATCGCAATATCGACGCGTTTTGGTGGAGTTTGCTAATAAAATCGCGCTAGCTAGGGTGCCTGTAGCATGCTAACCCAACCAAAAGCGCCAAAAGCGCCCAATCCACGAAAAGTGACTTGCCGCACGAAGGGATAAGCAAATGGCGTTTGATGAAGCTGAGGGAATGTTCAGTTGCAAAAGCGTCAGATTGAATCTGAACTGAAAGTCCGGCAGAAAGAACGCGTTCCTTCCCGATTTGATACACGTCTGCGGCTCTACGGGTTGCACAGACGTGTGCAATCTGAAGCCTTCATATTGAAATGGAATCTGAACCTGGAGCTTCGAGTTCCATATTCAAATGACGCCAAGAGCTTCATTTCAGAAGCTGTATCTGGTAAAGTTGCCAATATTTTAGCGTACTATTCTGGCAGATTGGCTGTCTTGGCAGCTGAAAATCCTTCGTGATATTTTTGACCATTCTCCCCATTACGTAATCCAATTCGACGCCAACTATAAAGCCTTAATTATTAGCCATAGTATTGACAGGCTTTTCCAAGGCCCTGGGCGGATTACATAACTATCAGCCTCATCTGCCGACGCTCCTTTCTGGCGAATCGCTATCGAACGAACGCCTTCCACCAGGTAAAAAGCACCCCTACTTTGGCGTCTAGAGGAGGCGCTTACACCCTATAGATTGCGCCCAGGTAGGCCTTAAAAGTATCGACCTGGCTGCGCCCACCTAGGCGCAATAATAGTTATATAATCCGCCCAGGGCGTTAGAAAAGCCAGTCAATACTATAGCTAATAATATATAAGGCTTCATAGTTGGCGTCGAATTAGATCACGTAGTGGTGAGAATGGGTTAGAATCGATCGACCTAGTTGTGTCGGTGTTCCACTAGGACCCCCCCTTTAAAACGGTAGGTACTAGTGGAATTCGCCCAGGTAGACTGCCTAGATGGCTTAGGGCACGTTTAATAACTTTTTTTGGCCAGGTCAACTCCACTAGGTAGGCGCTCTAAAAAATCCACCTGGGTCCACCTAGGCCCACCTAGTCGCGAACGGGCCACCGATATCGATATCCACCTAATAAATACTGTCCGTTCGACGCCCTAGGTGGATTTTGGGCAAATTGGCCGTCTTAGCAGCTAAAAAGGAGGTCTGACCTGGCCAGGTAGAGACGTGCGCGTTAACCGCGACTGGGCTCCCAAATGTAGTATAGCAGCGAGTTTTATCAGCAATTCAAGCCACCTAGGTAGTCTATTTGGGCGAATTCCACAAGTACCTACCGTTTTAAAGGGGGGGTACTTATTAAACCCCGGCACAACCAGGTCGAACGATTCTGCCTTCCTTTATAATATTTTTAACTTATTCTTACTATTATATAATCTAACTATAAAGCCTTATATATTAGCCATAGTATTTATAAGCATTTTAGCAATAATATCGCTGCTTTATATGCTTATTAAGTATATAAGGAACCTTTTAGTATTAAATGGCAAGCGCTAGCAACTTATTAACTATTATGGAGTAAGCATAAGCGGTAATAATATATAGCGAAGTAGGTATTATTAAGCTATATATATAAACTGCGTAATAAAGTTAAGACGTTATATAAGGAAAGAAGGTAGGGAAACGGGAAGAAAGGGTATATATTGTTAACTTAGTTACTTAGTTAACACATATATAGGCAGAATAGGGTTTAGGTTATAGTCCTGGCAGAACTTGGTAGAATTTAGTAGAACTTGGCAGAATATAGCAGAATGCCGTAGATTGCCGTTAGATTGCTATTAGATTGCCGTTAAATTACCATTTTACGGTTAGTCTCTAATTGCTAAGTTGGTAAAAATAGGTAGACGTGTATAAGGTGTTACGGGGGTGTCCCGTAATAGTACCCCCCCTTTAAACTTAAGCTTTTGCGAGATAGGGCTATAGTAGTTCTAGGTAGAGTTTATAAAAGTCTTCTATAGCTTATATAAGTCCTATAGAGTTAACGGGTTCCCATAAAGACTTAGTAAAGCCTCTCTATTTTATAAGATATATATATTAGCGTTTCCGTTTATTATACTTAATATTATTAATTCTTTTAATAAAGTACTCGTTCTTACTATCCACTTTAACTAGTAGGGGAGGGTCTTATATCTATCTAGGCAGGGCGTCTAATATGGGGGCAGTAGGGTGGAGGACTAACGTATAGAATATGGGGTGGATTTTAACCGTATTAGGGAGCTTTAATTAGTAGGCATAAGGAGAGATAACCTTTTCAACCTTATAAGGGCCAGCGTTCTTCTAATCAAGTTTCTTAGTAGGTCGTTTTGTGTTTAAATTTCTTATATCTAGCTAGACAAAATTACTAATTTAGTAGGCCGGTGCTAGGGTTTGTTTCTTATTTACTGCGGCTTTATAGATAGATTAAGCCCATATTATCTTATCGGTAAAAAACTGTTATAGTTCCTCTATCTTCTCTATGAATTTATTTGCTTCTGCGACTTATAAGGCGTAATAAGCGGGGTAAGGAACATTACTAAAGGGTTTAAAACCTATTTATAGGTGCTAGCTATAATTGGCTAGAAACGGGGAGACTTTTATAGTTTCCGAGACAGAGTTATTTATAGTAAACTCGGCGAATACAAGCTAGTTAATCTAGTTATCCTATAAATATAACGTGTATATCTAAATATACTGTTCCATTATAGCATTTACGCGTTCTATTTAGCTATCTATTTTTAGGTAATACGCAGTAAATAATAGTGCTTTAATATAGAGTTAAGTAGTTAGTTCTTTCTAGAATGCTAAGATAAACTGGCTGCCTCTATTAGAGATAATCATTTTAGGGAGTCCGTGAAGTTTCTATACGTAATCTAGGAATAGTTAGGTAACGGTAGGCGTTAATATATTAGGGCAGGCGATTAAGTGTCTCATTTTAGATAGTTAGTCTACAACTACTATAATATTTATGCAGCCTTTACTCTTAGGAAGGTTAATAATAAAGTTAATTAAGATATCCCTTTATCTTTGGTCTAGAATAAGTAGTAGCTTTAAAAGACCGTTATACATCTTATGCGAGGCTTTAGCTCGTCGGCAGGTATAGCAGCTAGAGACGTACCTTTATATTATATTATATATATTCGGCTAATAATACTCCCGTTAAAGTAGTTCTAGGGTCTTTCCTTAGCCTAGGTGGCCGGCAATAGGTAAATTATATACGTGTTTAAGGAGTTTAAGCTTAAGCTTATTGTAATTAGGGATAACTAGATAGTTTTAGTAATATAAGCGGTTTCCGCGGGCTTTATATTTACTTAAAGAAATCTTTTTAGAGCGTCTAATACCATCTTATATTAGCTTAAGCGTCTCTTAAATAAACTCGTTATTTAGGTATTCGTTAACTATAATCTATTTAATTAATTAATTAGTTATTTTAAGGACGTATACCGTAAGATCTTTAGTAGAAGGGTTAAATAGTTTAGGGCGAAGTAGGGTCTAATTTTGGTAAGAGCGCGCTTCTTCTAAGGCTGGCGCGTCTTGCGAGCGTTAGGTTAGAGCATTAGGCTTCTAGCCTTAAACGCCTAGGCGGTATATAATTAAGAATTGGAAATAAGATAGATATTCTAACCAGCGGGCCTAATAGTGACTTAGCTGTTTCGTGGTTGTAAAGTACTGTAGGTTTTTATAGTTACTAAGGACCTTAATTAGAAATCCAGCGCCTTCTAGTTTGGGTTACTATTGTTTAAAATATCTAATAATAGCTAACAATTCCTTATCGTAGATCTTATAGTTATATTTAGCTAGGCTTAGTTATTTTAAGAAGTATGCTACGGGGTATAATACTCTATCTTCGTTATATTAAGACAGGATACCTTTAGTGACGTAGTTAGATAAGTCGGCTTCTATAACACTTATTCGGTTTAGGTTAAAGTATTAGAGTATAGGCGCAGTAGTAAATATAACCTTTAGATAGGTAAAGGCCTTCTTATATTCCTTATTAAAGATAAAGACTTTATTCTTTTAGGTTAGAGCTATAAGGGGTAAAACTAGGGCGGAGAAGTTATTAATAAACTGTTAGTAGAAATTAGCAAATCCTATAAAGGCTCTTACGTCCTTAACGTTCTTAGGTTCTTGCCAGTTTATAATTGCTTTAACTTTCTTCGGGTCCATTTATATACCGTTTATAGAAATAAGGAGTCTAAGGTATAGGACTTCCGTTTTATAAAACTCGCATTTATCTATATCTAATTATAGACTAGCTCCGTGTAGGGCTTATAGAATAAGGTTAACGTGTTTCCGATATTTAGTTAGGTTATTACTATATATTAAGATATCGTTAATATAAGCAGTACAGAGGATGTCTAGGGAGGGGTGTAGGGTGTCGTTTATATAATGTTGAAACGAGCTCGGAGTGTTTATAAGGCCGAATGGCGTTACTAAGTATTTAAATAGTCTATACCGAGTACAAAATGCAGTAAGCTATTTATTTCCTTTTGCTATACGGAGGTGGTTAAATGCAGAGATAATATCAAGCTTCGTATAGTAGCGAGCCTTACTTAGTTGGTTTAGTGTCTCCTATATTAACGGGATCGGATATTAGTTCTTAATAGTGACGGCGTTAAGAGCTTAGTAGTCTATACAGAAGCGCAGACCGCCGCCGGGTTTTTTAATAAAGATTATTGGTGCGGCTATAGGCGATAAGCTTGCTCTAATAAATCCTTTGCTTAGGTTCTTATCTAAATACTTTTATAGTACTTAGAGTTTGTTTTAGGACATCCCGTATAAAGGTCTAAATCTAGACTGCTTTCCTTCTTTAAGTATAATCTTATGGTCGTATAATCGGTGTTTCGGTAGCTTATTGGCTTCCTTCTATAAGAATGCCTCTAGGCGGTTATAGTACTCTACTAGTACCTTCGTAGCAGGGTTAGTGTGCTTCTTCGGTGCTAAGGCCTTCTTAATATTAGCTATAGTGACAGTAAAGATTGTATGTTTAGGTTTTTTAGTAAGTTATATTAATGGAGTAGCTTTAATTATATGGATATCTAGGGTACCGAGCTCGCTCGGATTGTCTATAGTTTTTTATTTAGGTTTAGGTTTAGTATTAAGTACGGAGTTAGTATCAAATTTGGGTTCGGGTTCTTTAAAAATCCTTTTTATAGTTAGATACTAGTCCTTCTAATATCTTTATATAGTGAGCTTAAGCTTCTGCCTATCTTTAGGTAGTATAGTGCTTAGGGCCAATTTATAGAGTTTGGTGGAATTCCCGGATCCTTAATAAATGTTAGTGGAAATCTTACGCTAGTGAAATTCGGTGGAATTCCTGGGTTGGTGGAATCTGGTGGATTCCTTAGGCGTGGGGTAGATATTAGTGGAAATCTTAGGCTGGTAGATCTTAGCGGATTCCCTAGATTTTAGTTTGGGGTTAAGGCGGTGCATTATATAACACTTCTGCTTATAACAGAAGGTGGTAAATAGAAGCTTAAGGTTATCCTAATTAATGGTTACCTTATATAGCTTTATCTAGGGTTGTTTAAAGATTACTAGGTAACCTAAGGTAGTAATAAAAAGCTTAATCAGTTCTTTATAGTTTAGGTATTAGAGTTTTAGGGCTACCACGTAGGTAATACGGCCTAAGACGGTGTGTTTACTATTAAATCTAAATACGTTAATATGCTGGTTAAGGGGGGTTAAGGTAAAACCATTATCTTGCGTAAAGATCCTATTAATAAATCCTATGCCGCTAGCTTCTGTATTAATTAGGATTTAAGCGTTAGCCTTTTAACCATTCTGCTAAAGGCGGCAGTTAATAGTTATGCTACGGTCCCAAGAGTTAAAGTTTATAACGTTAAATGCGTTTAATAAGATCCTGTAGCAGAGCCGTCCTAGAGAGCGACTTAGCTTTAGGACCTTCCTTTTAAAGGCAATTAGGGCGGGGTTCTTATAGGACGTCGGTTAGAGCTTTGTCCTTATAAATAGTGCTTATTAGACGTAGGGCTAGAACTAGATAAAGATTAGGGACAGTAACCGGAAGATCGATATAGTAAACGGCTGCTAGTACTGGCCGTTTATAAATTGTTTTAGGGTATAGGGACGGAGTAGTAGTTTAAGAGGTAGGAGTTACTTCTATATTTAAAGCAGAGGCCTAGCTTAATGCGTTGTTCTTATTTAGAGGACCCTAATAGGGCGTATCCTAGGGTCTCAGTGTTAATATCTATGGCGTCAGGGTACTTAGGTTGAGATAATAACTTAGTAGGCGTTTATAGGGTTATTATATTATACTAATAAACAGGCTTTAGTGTGAGGCGTAGTATATCGTTATACCGTTTATTAATAATGTTTATATAGGCGTTAAGAGTTTCTAAAAGGTCTACGCCTATTAGGGAGGTTTTTAGTTTAGGGCTTAGGGATTTAATAAGGCTGTTAATTAGTACGGAGTTATTCTAGCCTGTTTCCTTTGCGTAGTAGTTAAATTCGAAGAAGTATACTAAGAAACTTTTCTTTTCTTAAGTTATTTAGTTTATCTTTCTTTAAGCAATAGCTTGGCGGTTTAGGTCACCGTATATAGCTTTAAGAAGTATAACTAGGCTTTATACTAAGTTTAGTTAAAAAGGTTTAATAAGGTTAGCTATGTCTCCTCTTAGTTAACTTAGGGCGTAATAGAGTTAGTTAGCTTTAGTTAGGTAGCGGTTAGTATTACCAGTTAGCTTATTCTTAAGCCGGCTTAAGAATAACTAAAGCTTTTATTATTTACTGGTAAATATTAGGGGGTCTAGTAGTTTCTTAAATTGTTTTAGTACGGTAGTTGGCTCTATAGGGTAAGTAACTACTACTAATTCGGGGCTTACGTTCCGCGTATTTATCTCTAAAGATAGCATTTAGTCTTAGGGCCTTAATATAGGCATCTTAAGGATGCGGACTTCTTCTTAAAGTACTTTAATTAATTATTGTTATCGTGCTTCTTATTTAGCTTGCTATTAAGTTAAAGTGGCTTAATGCTATATAAGGGTATCTATAAAGGACTTCTATATACCTACTAATTATTCTTAGAGTACGGCTATAATAGCATTAGCCGTTATAGGGGCTTTAGGGTCGTTCTGTATTTTTAGAGGGTAGTATAAGTTTTTAACGCAATATAGTGTTACAGAGTAAGTACAAGCGGTAATAATATATAGCGAAGTAGGTATTATTAAGCTATATATATAAACTGCGTAATAAAGTTAAGACGTTACGTAAGGAAAAAAGGTAGGGAAATAGGAAGAAAGGGTATATATTATTAACTTAGTTACTTAGTTAATATATATATAGGCAAAATAGGGTTTAGGTTATGGTCCTAGCAGAACTTAGTAGAATTTAGTAAAACTTGGTAGAATATAGCAAAATGCCGTAGATTACCGTTAGATTACTATTAAATTGCCATTAAATTGCCATTTCGCGGTTAGTCTCTAATTGCTAAGTTAGTGGAAATAGGTGGATGTGTGTAAGGTGTTACGGGGGTGTCCTGTAATAGTACCCCCCCTTTAAACTTGAGCTTCTGCGAGATAGGGCTATAGTAGTTCTAGGTAGAGTTTATAAAAGTCTTCTACGGCTTATATAAGTCCTATAAAGTTAACGGGTTCCTATAAGGACTTAGTAAAGCCTCTCCATTTCGTAAGATATATATATTAGCGTTTCCGTTTATTATACTTAATATCATCAATTCTTTTAATAAAGTACTCGTTCTTACTATCCACTTTAACTAGTAGAGGAGGGTCTTATATCTATCTAGGCAGGGCGTCTAATATAGGGGTAGTAGGGCGGAGGACTAACGTATAGAATATGGGGTGGATTTTAACCGTATTAGGAAGCTTCAATTAGTAGGTATAAGAAGAGATAACCTTTTCAACCTTATAAGGGCCAGCGTTCTTCCAATTAAGTTTCTTAGTAGGTTGTTTCGTGTTTAGATTTCTTATATCTAGCTAGANNAAATTACTAATTTAGTAGGCCNGTNCTNGGGTTNNTTTNTTATTCGCTGCGGCTTTATAGACAGATTAAGCCTATATTATCTCATTAGTAAGGAACTATTATAGTTCCTCTATCTTCTCTACGAATTTATTTACTTTTGCGACTTATAAGGCGTAATAAGCGGGGTAAGAAATATTACTAAAGGGTTTAAAACCCATTTGTGGGTATTAGCCGTAATTAGCTAGAAACGGGGAGACTTTCGTAGTTTCCGAGACGGAGTTATTTATAGTAAACTCGGTAAATGCAAGCTAGTTAATCCAGTTATCCTATAAATATAACGTATATATCCGAATATACTATTCCATTATAGCATTTACGCGTTTTATTTAGCTATCCGTTTCTAGGTAATATATAATAGACAATAGTGCTTTAATACGGAGTTGAGTAGTTAGTTCTTTCCAGAATGCTAAGATAAACTAGCTGCCTTTATCGGAGATAATCGTTTTAGGGAGTCTGTAGAGTTTTTATACGTAATCTAGGAATAGTTAGGCAACGGTAGGCGTTAATATATTAGGGCAGGCGATCAAGTATCTTATTTTAGATAGTCGGTCTATAACTACTATAATATTTATGCAGCCTCTACTTTTAGGAAGATCAATAATAAAGTTAATTAAGATATCCCTCTATCTTCGGTCTGGAATAGGCAGTGGCTTTAAAAAACCGTTATATGTCTTATATAAGGCTTTAGCTCATCGGTAGGTATAGCAGCTAGAGACGTACCTTCGTGTTATATTATATATATTCGGCTAATAATACTCCCATTAGAGTAGTTCTAGGGTCTTTCCTTAGCCTAGGTGGCCGGCAATAGTAGATCGTGTATATATTTAAGGAGTTTAAGCTTAAGCTTATTATAATTAGGGATAACTAGACGGTTCTGGTAATATAAGCGGTTTCTACAGGCTTCGCATTTACTTAGAGAAATCTTTTTAAAGCGTCTAATGCCATCTTATATTAGCTTAAGCGTCTCTTAAATAAACTCGTTATTTAAATATTCGTTAACTATAATCTATTTAATCAATTAATTAGTTATTTTAAGGACGTATACCGTAAGATCTTTAGTAGGAGGGTTAAATAGTTTAAGGCGAAGTAGGGTCTAATTTTGGTAAAAGCGCGCTTCTTTTAAGGCTGGCGTGTCTTATAAGCGTTGGGTTAGAGTATTAGGCTTCTAGCCTTAAACGCCTAAGCGGTACGTAATTAAGAATCGGAAATAAAACAGATATTCTAACTAGCGGGCCTAATGGTGACTTAGCTGTTTCGTGGTTGTAAAGTACTATAGGTTTTTATAGTCGCTAAAGACCTTAATTAGAAATCCAGCGCCTTTTAGTTTAGGTCGCTATTGTTTAAAATATCTAATAATGGCTAATAATTCCTTATTATAGATCTCGTAGTTGTATTTAGCTAGGCTTAGTCGTTTTAAAAAGTATACTACAGGGTATAATACTCTATCTTCGTTATATTAAGATAGGATGCCTTTAGTAACGTAGTTAGATAAGTCGGCTTCTACAATACTTATTTAGTTTAGGTTAAAGTATTAAAGTACGGGCGCAGTAGTAAATATAACCTTTAGATAGGCAAAGGCCTTCTTATATTCCTTATTAAAGACAAAGACTTTATCCTTTTAGGTTAGAGCTATAAGGGGTAAAACTAGGGCGGAGAAGTTATTAATAAACCGTTGGTAGAAATTAGCAAATCCTATAAAGGCTCTTACGTCCTTAACGTTCTTGGGTTCTTGCTAGTTTATAATTGCTTTGACTTTCTTTAGGTCTATTTATATACTATTTATAGAAATAAGGAGTCTAAGGTATAAGACTTCCGTTTTATAAAACTCGCATTTATCTATATCTAATTATAGACCAGCTCTGTATAGGGCTTATAAAATAAGGTCAACGTATTTCTAATATTCGGTTAGGTTATTACTATATATTAAGATATTGTTGATATAAGCAGTACAGAAGATGTCTAGGTAGGGGCGTAGGGTGTTATTTATATAATGTTAAAACGAGCTTGGAGCGTTTGCGAGGCCAAATAGCGTCACTAAGTATTTAAATAGTCTATACTAAGTACGAAATGCAGTAAGCTATTTATTTCCTTTTGCTATACGGAGGCGGTTAAATGCAGAGATAATATTAAGCTTTGTATAGTAGCGAGCCTTACTTAGTCGGTTTAGTGTCTCCTATATTAACGGGATCGGATATTAGTTCTTAATAGTGACGGCGTTAAAAGCTTAGTAGTCTATATAGAAGCGTAAACCGCCACTGGGTTTCTTAATAAAGATCACTAGTGCGGCTATAGGCGATAAGCTTGCTCTAATAAATCCTTTACTTAGGTTCTTATCTAAATACTTTTATAGTACTTAGAGTTCGTTTTAGGACATTCTATATAAGGGTCCAAATCTAGGCTACTTTCCTTCTTTAAGTACAATCTTATAGTTGTATAATCGGTGTTTTAGTAGCTTATCGGCTTCCTTCTATAAGAATGCCTTTAGGCGGTTATGGTACTTTACTAGTACCTTCGTAGTAGGGTCGGTGTGCTTCTTTAGTGCTAAGGCCTTCTTAATATCAGCTATAGTGACAGCAAAGATCGTATATTTAGGTTTCTTAGTAAGTTACGCTAACGGAGTAGCTCTAATTATGCGGATATCTAGGGTACTAAGCTCTCTTAGATTATCTATAGTTTCTTATTTAGGTTTAGGTTTGGTATTAGGTACGGAGTTAGTATTAGATTTAGGTTCGGGTTCTTTAAGAATCCTTTTTATAGTTAAATACCAGTCCTTCTAATATCTTTATATAGTAAGCTTAAGCTTCTGCCTATCTTTAGGTAGTATAGTGCTTAGGGCTAATTTATAGAGTTTAGTAGAATTCCTAGATCCTTAATGGATATTAGTGGAAATCTTACGCTAGTGGAATTCGGTAAAATTCCTAGGTTGGTGGAATCTGGTAGATTCCTTAGGCGTAGGGTAGACATTAGTGGAAATCTTAGGCTAGTAGATCTTAGCGGATTCCCTAGATTTTAGTTTAGGGTTAAGGTAGTACGTTATATAACACTTCTGCTTATAATAAGAGGCGGTAAATAGAAGCTTAAAGTTATTCCAATTAATGGTTACCTTATATAGCTTTATTTAGGGTTATTTAAAGATTACTAGGTAATCTAGGGTAGTAATAAAAAGCTTAATTAGTTCTTTGTAGTTTAGGTATTAAAGTCTTAGGGCTACTATATAGGTAATACGGCCTAAGATGGTGCGTTTACTATTAAATCCAAATACGTTAATATGCCGGTTAAGGGGGATTAAGGTAAAACCATTATCTTACGCAAAGATTCTATTAATAAATCCTATGCCGCTAGCTCCTATATTAATTAGGATTCAAGCGTTAGCCTTTTAACTATTCTTCTAAAGGCGGTAGTTAATAGTTATGCTATAGTCCTAAGAGTCGGAGTTCGTAACGTTAAATGCGTTTAATAAGATTCTATAGCAGAGCTGTTCTGGAGAGCAACTTAGCTCTAGGACCTTCCTTTTAGAGGTAATTAGGGCAGGGTTCTTATAGGACGTTGGTTGGAGCTTCGTCCTTATAAGTAGTGCTTACTAGATATAGGGCTAAAACTAGATAAAGATCGGGGATGGTAACTGGAAGATCGATATAGTGAACGGCTGCTAGTACTAGCCGTTTGTAAATCATTTTAGGGCATAGGGACGGAGTAGTAGTTTAAGAGGTAGGAGCCGCTTCTATATTTAAAGCAGAGGCCTAGCTTAATGCGTTGTTCTTATTTAGAGGACCCTAATAGGGCATATCCTAGGGTCCTAGTGTTAATATCTATGGCGTTAGGGTGCTTAGGTTAAGACAATAACTTAATAGGCATTCGTGGGGTTATTATATTATACTAATAAACGGGCTTTAGTATAAGGCGTAGTATATCATTATACCATTTATTAATAACATTTACGTAGGCGTTAAGAGTTTCTAGGAGGTCTACGCCTATTAGGGAGGTTTTTAGTTTAGGGCTTAGGGATTTAACAAGGCTATTAATTAGTGCGGAGTCATTCTAGCCTATTTCCTTTGCGTAGCGGTTGAATTTAGAGAAGTATACTAGGAAACTTTTCTTTTTTTAAGTTATTTAGTTTATCTTTCTTTAAGCGGTAGCTTAGCGGTTCGGGTTACTGTATATAGCTTTAAGAAGTATAACTAGGCTTTATACTAAGTTTGGTTAAAGAGGTTTAATAAGGTCAGCTGCGTCTCCTTTTAGTCGACTTAGGGCGTAATAGAGTCGGTTAGCTTTAGTTAGGTAGCAGTCAGCATTACTAGTTAGCTTATTCTTAAGCCGGCTTAAAAATAACTAAAGCTCTTATTGTTTACTGGTAAATACTAGGGGGTCTAGTAGTTTCTCGGATTGTTTTAGTGCGGTAGTTGGCTCTATAGGGTAAGTAACTACTACTAATTTAGGGCTTATATTCCGCGTGTTTATCTCTAGAGATAGCGTTTGGTCTTAGGGCCTTAATATAGGCATCTTAAGAATGCGGACTTCTTCTTAAAGTGCTTTAATCAATTATTATTATCGTACTTCTTATTCGGCTTGCTATTAAGTTAAAGTAGCTTAGTGCTATATAAGGGCGTCTATAAAGGACTTCTATATACCTACTAATTGTTCTCAGAGTGCGGCTATAATAGCGTCGGCCGTTGTGGGGGCTTTAGGGTCGTTCTGCATTTTCGGAGGGTGGTATAAGTTTTTAACGCAACGTAGTGTCACAGAGTAAGCACAAGCGGTAATAATATATAGCGAAGTAGGTATTATTAAGCTATATATATAAACTGCGTAATAAAGTTAAGACGTTATATAAGGAAAGAAGGTAGGGAAATAGAAAGAAAGGGCATATATTGTTAACTTGGTTGCTTAGTTAATACATACATAGGCAGAATAGGGTTTAGGTCGTAGTCCTAGCAGAATTTAGTAGAATTTAGTAAAACTTAGCAGAATATGGCAGAATGCCATAGATTGCCGTTAGATTGCTATTAGATTGCTATCAGATTGCCATTTCGCGGTTAGTCTCTAATTGCTAAGTCGGTAGAAATAGGTAAACGTATGTAAGGTGTTACGGGGGTGTCCCGTGACATTAACCCTCTACGCGGTAAGGTAAGAATGGTAGAGCTATTATACGGTCCTCCGTAGGCGCTTAAAACGGTAATATGCCTTAATTAACAAATGTTTAAATTGCTCCTTAACCGGCTTATTAGCGACTATAAATTATATGTATAAGAAGGTATATCGGCAAAGTAGAAGCTAATAATGTTTATAGCTAGATATGGGGGTAGGTTAACTAGAAAGTTCGTAGCGTAGGAGTTTTAGTACTTAACGTCTACAATAAGCCTATTAGTAGGTAATATTTAGTAGGTAATAAGACGCTATAACTAACCTTTATTAGCGCCTTTTATAAGGTTCTTAATGCTCTATATAAGCTGTATAAGGATATTATTAAGCTACTACCCAATTAAACGCCTAAATAGGTAGAATCTAACGATAAAATATAGCCCTTTTTTATAAATTATATCGGCGCACTTAATAGCTTATATATACTAATATTAGTTCCTAAAGCTTAGCAACTAGTATAGCGTAATAGAAAAGGCTAAATCTTACAGAATGTATTTACGGCGTGTGATTTTAATATAAACTTTATATTAATTATACCTAAATAGGAAGGCTCTGCACATAACAGCCGCGTGTTTACTTTTATAAAGGATAGTAGCTTTTATATACCTCCGGGTTGCTATTATTTAGTAAACACTAGCTACGCTACGGATAATCCTATAGTGCTTATTCCATATTAAAAGGTGCGATATTATCTAAAGGAATAGGTAAAGATAAATAAAAGGCTAAAGAATAAAAAAGAACTGTTTAACTTACGCCACGCTTCCTTAAGGAATGTAATTAAACAAGCATTTGGTATCTTAAAGGCCCGCTTTACTATACTTAATAAGGGCCGTAAGGGCTATAGCTTAAAGACTTAGGTTAAGATTGTATGGGCGTTAACGGCGATTTATAACTTTATAAATATAAACGGCTAGGACCTAAATAAGGAGGACTTTGGCTATATAAGTGAGGAGGATTTAGATATTAATTAATTTATAATTCTATATAGAATAGATAAGCAGAGAATAAGCTAGCGGTAGGAGGATATAGCGGAGGTAATATAGAAGCAGTATCTAGAGATTCTAAATATAAAAGGTGTTAATATTTAATAAATAAGTAATAAAAATAGAGGTGGAAGTTTTTAAATTAGTAAGCAGTAGAAATAATTAATCTATAGACGGAGTATCTGAAGCAGTAAAATAACGTATCCCTTGCACCGATATCGTCCTTAGAGGTGTGGCTCGTGCACGCGATTAAAGAACATTGACTTCCTCGCGTCAAGTCGTAAATAGATAACTTTATCAATTAAATACACCACTAAAATGGTGCGCAATTATATATCCAATAACACTAATCTTGTGCAGCCCACTTAATATACTGTTTTCAAAAATTGGGTCGTAAAGAGCCACTGCTTTAGGCTCTAGCACTTCCTCCTTTCGAGAGCTCTTGTGGTGCGGCAGAATAACTTACCGCCCGTGTATACACCTCATTAATTGGTGCGCACGGGCCACAGCTCTAAGGACGCAGTTATCGGTGTAAGGGATAATACTACTAATAAAAAAGTCGTAATAGATAATTTAATTATAGCTTAATTATATTGCTAGCTTTCTTATCTAATTAAGCTAATTTCCTTAAGCCTTTTATCTACCATTAACCTCTACTACTTTGTTAATTAACACCGGCTACTTAATATACATAGGATTTGGCCGTATATTAGCTATTAGTTAATCTATATACCTATTTTAAGCATCGCCGCTAAGAGAATTAAAGATATAGGTCCTACTTTTTACTTTAAACGCTTTTAGAACAAGCTACTAATTAGCGGTAGTAAGATACCTAAAGTCCTAAATAAAGCTACATACAGCCCTCTCTATTAGCGAGCTTTTTAATACTAATAGCGTCGTCTCTAAGGTACTAAAAACCGCCGTTACTTTACTAATACTCTCGCTTAAAGCCTCTGACCCTTTTACTGTCCTTAATAAACGGCTTTAATTAGCAGCTTTGGCTACGTTCTTCGTCAACCGCCGTACTATATTAAGGTCCTTTACTTTCTAGATATTTTAAGGCTTTTTTTTATAACAGAACCTTATAGCAAGTACTACGGTGGGCTCGTTAATGGGCTAGGTGTGTAGGTAAAGTAAGTTAAAGTTAATAAAGTAATAATAACTAGTGGAGTGGTTGCCTAATAGATTAATTCTAATTATATTCTAAGAATTACTATAAGGAAGAAACTATCTAGGTAGGAACTAAGGGTCCTTAAATATACAACCGTACTTCTATAAAATCCTGCTTATACGTAATATACGTATATTTTATCTACTCTATTATAGATTATATAGATTATATAGATTATATAAATCACCCTATATAACCTTAGTTACTATTCCTCGTTATATAGCTCTATCGGCTCTATCTTAGACCGTACCTAAATTAACCAACTAGCTTCTTCTAACTCTTCCCTAAGTAGTTATAATATTATACTTAAAGTGTCTATAATACCATTTCCCTCCTTTTTATCTTTGTTCTTAAAGATTCTAAATATCTCTAAGTTATTTACTAGAGGTATAATATCCATCTAATTAATTTAGTTAATATTATTACTCATTATACCTAAAGTAATTTCTTCTTCCTTAACTGTCCGTCGTACTCGCACTATTACTACGATATTGTCTCTTAGTGAGATTATACTATCTCTATATTCTCGCTATTTAAAAGAGGGGTTAGTTTATATTGCGTTAGCGAACCCATCTTCGCGATAACCGTTCTTTTATTTAAAGTGCACTAAAGCGAATATTTATTCGTCCTATAATATTTACTCCGTCTCTAATACTAAATATATATAACCTATTACTCTTAATAGTCGTCTAGTTCCCTAATTAATTTATCTTAGGGTTTTATATTTAATCTGCTGCTATACAGCTAGATAATAAACTATCTATTACTCTAGCGGAACTGCGCCGTTTTTAGGACGCTAAATAGGAGGCTGCTAATGCTTAGTAAAGGGCCCTTAAATCTTATCTGGTAGCGTCCACTTAACTAATTTATCTTAAGAAGGTCTATAAGAAGGTCCGTTTTAAGGAGTAGAAGCTAGTAAAATAGGGTTTATAGAAACTTGGTAATAAGAGAACCGACTTTTTTCTAACTAAGAAGGAAATAGATCTAAGTAGTTCGGCAACTACTCTTTTTAGGTCCCCCTTAGGTGACTTATTTTTTAGTAATCCTTTTTTATTAATACTACCTAACCTAATCTCTTTTAATACTTCTATACCTTTCCTATAGCGTTCTTTAAATTCTTTAGTAGTTCCTAGGTAGTCTTAATATAGCCTATCTACTTAACCTTATACTATATTTTATCGTTAATATCCTCGTAATTAACAATCTTTAAAACTTGCTATTTATCTTCCTCTTATTCTCTATATGTGTCTACTTTATAAACTAGTAGCTTAATATTTCTATATACTGGCTCTAGCATTATAATATACTGTATAGAGTAGATCTTTATTTTGGCTAGTAGGTCTAACTTAAATATAACTAGTAAAATCCTCTATATAATTTTAAAAGGTCCTAGTCTAATATAGTCTAACTTCTTGCTTAGTTATTAACTCTTAAAAATTTTGTATAGTAGCCATACTTTATCTCCTTCTTTAAGATCTAGTCCCTTAGATCTCTTAGCATTATAGTACTTTTTTATTCTCTCTTATACTTTATTTACTAATTCTATAAGGTTTATATAAAGATTTATTAACGTCTTTATTTTTTCTTTAGCTATACTAATCGTTTTCTTTACTTATTGTGGTAATAATAATATCCTTAGCTTATATCCGTAATTTGCCTTAAATAGTAATATGCCTATTTCTTCTTAAGGTGTTATATTATATGCAAACTATATAATTAGTAGTAATAATACCTAATTATTCTGTGCGTAATTAATATAATATCTTAGATACTGCTCTAGTGTTTAATTTAATCTTTCTATCTAGCTGTTTGTCTGCAGATAATATATGGTAAAAGTTACTGCTCTAACTCCTTATTCCGCTAAGAATACCTTTTAAAATACTGCTATAAATCTTAGATCTCTATCTAATATAATTTTATTTAGTGCTCTATACCTTATAAATACTTCCTTAATATAGATTCTAGTGATATCTTCTACTGATATTATTTTTATATATGCTATAAAGTATCCCTACTTTGTAAGCTTATCTACTATTACTAAAATTGTATTATAATCTTATCCGGTAATAGGATCTCTTAACTTTAGCAACTTAATAATAAAGTCCTATAATATAACCTCCTATAGTCTTTTTGGTCTTTTAATAGGTTATAGCCCTCTATATAGCTTATGCCTTATTAGTTTATTCCTTTAGTAATTTAAATATTTCCTTATAACTTTCCGTACTAATCCCTAAATTCCATTAATAATATACTTCTTTTAAAGTCTTAACACTAAGCCCGTGGCTCTATTATATCCCTAAGTTATTCCCTTATAGAAATCTTTTATAAAATGCTCTACTATGCTTTTTAGGATGTATTTAGCTTTTTAATTCTTATATATATTTGTCTATAGATCTTTTAATTATACTTCTAGAATTCTTTATGCCTAAAAGCTCTTTAGTATCTTATAAACTCTTTCTAGTTCCTTATCTTCCTAAATCGCTGCGATTTTTAGATAATTGTACCTAATTAATCCGTCTATGTCTTTTTGCAGTAAAGCCCCTAATGGCTTTTTATTATTTTATAGTTTAGCTTTCCGACTTAGAGTATCTGCTTATGTATTATCTGTACCCTTAGTATACTAAATCTTAAAATGGTATTCTGTAAGCATCTCTACCTATTTAACCTATCTTTAGTTAAGTTCCTTCGTTGTTAGGAATTCTATTAGGTTCTTATAATCTATTTTAATTATAAATAGTTTCTCTATACCTTATAAGAATGCTCTCTATTTTTTTAATACTATAACTATACCTAATAACTCCTTATTATAGATGTTATAGTTTAACTCTAATAGTATTATCTTTTAACTGTAATATGCTATTAGGTGCTATCTATCTTAATATTTCTATATAAAGTATGCCCCTAGTATATAGTCTAATATATCTATTTCTATAACCGTCTTTAATCCTAGTTAATAGATTTTAAGAACTAGCTTCTGGGTAAACAACTCTTTAACCTTTTTAAATAATTTTTGCTATTCCTCTCCCTATACCTATAGTTCTTCTTTCTTTGTTAACCGCGTAAATAGCTTAATATTCTTTAACCACTGCGCTATAAACCTTCTGTAGTAATTATAAAACCCTAAAAATAATCTTAACTATATAATGTTTTCTAGTTTTTACTAATTTACTATAGCCTTAATCTTCTTTAGATCTATACTAAGTTAGCCTAGTTTAATAATAAATTTAATAAAATCAGTCTTCCTAGTAAAGAACTCGCATTTCTTAATTACTACTAGCATTTATTCTTCCTATAGTCTCTTTAAGACCCATTTAACGTGTTTCCTATGCTCTTTCTTACTTATTAAGTAGATAATAATATTGTTAAGGTATACTATAATAAATTTATCTAAGTGTTCTCCTAATATATTATTAATACGCTTTTAGAAAGTTACTAGTGCGTTTATAAGCCTAAATTGTATAACTAATGGTTTATATAGTCCTTCCTTTAACCTAAAGGCTGCCTTTTATTCGTTGCCTTTCTTAATCCTAATTTAATGGTACGCCTATCTTAGATTTATCTTTATAAAGATTTACGCGTTGCCTATTCTATCTTAGATTTCGCTAATTAAGGATAAAGGATACCTATTCTTTCTAATAATGCTATTTAACTGTCTATAGTTAATATATAGCCTTAGTTTGCCATTTTTCTTTAGTATAAACAGTACTGGATAACCCGCTAATAACTATAATAGTTTAATGTATTTCTTTTATAAATTTTCTTAGATAAACTCTTTTAGTGCTCTACCTTCTTCTTCGGTAAGCTTATAGATTGGAAAAAACCTTAGACTTATTTCTAGTTTTAACTCTATCTTATAATCTTATACTATATACTTTAATAGCTTCTTACTTTTTAGTGACTATAGTTTCTTGCTATACTTATAGTATTTCTTTAGTATGTGACTTAGTCCTTTCTCTATTTCTTTATAGGTTGCCCCTACTTAGTACTATATTAACTTAGCTTATTATCGCATCTTATATTATTAAGTATCTCTAATATTAACTTAACCTATAATCTAATTAATCTTTAGATTGTATTTCTGTAACTAAGGCATTCCTAGTATTGCCTTATTATTCCCTAATAGTAATATATTAAAAGACATCTCGATCTGTCTCCCTTTAATGGTTAACTAAATAGGTCCTATTTTAAGATTAATAATACCTCCTCCGTAAGCTATTAGATCTCCTAAAATTGTCACTAATAGATAAGGATATTCCTTTTTCCTATGTGGTAATTCTATTCTTTTAACTGTTATTAGTAAGATATAGTTCCTTATTACTCTATCTATTAATACTTTAAGCTGTTAATCTTGCTATTTAACTTATAAATTTAGGTATTATTTTTAAATTCCTTTAAGGGTCTAAGGCTCTACTACTGGCTCCCTTTAGTCCTATAGGCCTCTACTTTTCCTAACTATTAGCTGCTTAATCCTATTTATACTTAGTCCATCTTTAGCTAATACTTAGTTTGCTTTTTATCTTTAATATACTTTAAACACGTGTTCTCTAGGCATTCCTACTACTATTATCTGTCTAGGCATTCTTTTATAAGGAATCTTCCTAGCTAAAGTATTAAGTCTCCTAACTTCTAAACTTCTACTAGATGCTAGCTATATATATACTTAGCATTTCGGTATTTTTGCTTCTTAGTTATTTAATATATTCTTATAGGATATTTTTAATGCTTGTCTTTTAGTGCTCTGTGTATATTATATATATTGTCTATATATATAATCTACGATAGTATATAATATGCTTAGTGCTTTAGGTTAACTCTTGGTTCGTCTTTATCCTTAAGTTTAAACCTCTATTATATTGATCTAAACGTTATAACTTTATTTATAGGTACTAAGATACGTCTCTTGCTTCTTTAGTCCTCTAAATATTCCTCTAGATCCTTTAATATTATAATTAAGGCTCCTTTAATGTAACTTATTGCCTTTTCTATAATTAGGTGGTCCTAAATAACTTTCTCGTCTAACTATATATAGAAATCTTCCCACTTATTATTATGCCTTTGCCTATATCACTTTTAGTATAGCTGCTAGAGTATATACAGCTCGTCTGTAAGGAAGTATCTTCTTATTACTGCGTTATAATAGCCTTTTATATGTCGTTCTTTAAACCTAGTTAGAATCCCTAGATCCTCTTTATTTTCCAATTTAGTAAGCCACTTAGCTCTTAGTATGCCTACTTTAGGCCTATTAGTAATTCTTTATATAGGTGCTCTGTCCCTTATACGTCCTAATATACTAAATCTCTTATCTAGTTTCTATTCTTGCTATAAGGTAATTCTTGCTCTAAATTCCTCTATAGTTTCTTTCCTTTTATATCTTATAAGTGGATTCTTAAAGTCTTCTTGCTTTTTAATCTTAATATTAACTTTTTAATCTTTAGGCTAAACACTGTATTCCCCTAGTAAGTCCTCTAAGTTTATATATCTATCTCCTAATCTAGTTACTATTTATACCGCAGATTCTCTAATCTAGTTAATAGTCCTTATTTATGTCTTAAAGTCTTAGTTCTATAGGATTCTTAATTCTAAGCTTGCTTCTAACTTAAGCTTTACTTTTACCTTAGTCTAACTAGGCTTATTAGGTGTTCTCATCTCGTCTTAAGAGTCTTAAATCTTACTTATTTTATCTTAAGAGTCTTATACCTATAGGAAACTCTGTTTTAAGCTTATTTGTATATCTTTAAACTAAGCTACTGCCCTACTCTATTAGTTTCTGTCCGTTATAGGTCCTTAGGTCTACCTTATCTTATCTTAAGAATCTTAGTTGTCTTTTATCTCGCTATAAGAATCTTAAGCCTTTAGCTTCTTGCCTTTATTAAGTGCTAAAGTGGTTTACTGCCTTACTTTTCTTATGTTTTATAAAGCGATAGATATTATATCTAGTGGGGTCTTAATCCCTACTAATGTTCCCTATTCTGTAGTGGAATTATCCTCTACCTCTATTATAACATCTCTAAGGTTTACGTGCTCTTAGTAAGCCGCCTTTATCGCCTTATTATTATAGAATGTTTCGCCTTTATTAAATTTATTATCCTTAATATCCGATCTATAAACTAGTTTATTAGTTTCTCTATACTTTATAGATTTTAGCTTCTATGGCTAATAGCTTACGCCGTACTTAGCGTCCTTATAAATTTAGTATGTGTTATTATAATAAAACGTAAAGCTTTAGATTAAATATTCTTTTATTCCTTGCAGTATACTATTATCCCTCTATACGTATGTGTCTTCTACTATTAGTTTTATTCCCTTTATTATATAGTAACTCTAACTATTTTTATAATCCCTTATAAAATAACCCTGTTTTCCGCAATTTATATAAGCTCCATTTTTAAACTATTAACTTTGCTGTAGAGTCTGCCTAAACGTCTTCTGCTACTAAGATCCCTAGTTTAGCCTTTACTCCTTAGTCCTATAATTACTAAATCCTTAATCTTTAGGTTTTTATAGTTTCTTACTCTATCTCTTATAGGCTTCTTTAGTACCACTTAGGTCTATTAGCTCTACACTATACTATAGTTTTTAACTTAGCTTTAGTTAATATGTACTCTGCGCCTTATATAACTATAGAACTCTATTCTAACCTCTCTTGGCCTGTTCCCTTTAGTAGATCTAATTATTAATCTTAATTGCTTAATCTATTAAATCCCTTAGGGTGTCCGTATCTTCTATTAGGATAATCACGTTCTAGACTTTAGCCTTAAGTCCCTATTTATACTGTGCTATAAGCGCCTTATTATTCTACTCTACTTACATTGCTAGTGTTTAGAACTATATTATGTACTTAATTGCTAAGGTTTGTTATATAATGTCTTAGAGTTTTTTTCCCGCTATAGTTACCGCCTCTAGGTCTCTAAACATTTGTATAAGTTGCTCTGTAAACCCCTCCTAGCTTAAGAATATAAATTATACCTCTTAGTTGGTAGTTATTATTCCGTTTACCTATATTTCCATAAGGTAAGGCTTAAACTATTTAAGTGCTCTTCCTAATAGGAATAGTCCTGTATAGGCTATTCGATTTATAGGTGTTAGTAGCTTTACCCCTTTCTACGTAACTTTAAAGTGCATTTACGTAAGGAATTCTTTAAGCTTTAATCCTTCTCCTAAGAATTTTTTAATTAATAGTAGCTTAACCCTTACTGCTCCTATCTTATTAACCCTTTCTTCTAGCGCCGTATTGTTTATTATTAACTAGTTAATTACCTCTTATAACTGTTTAACTGTCATAGGTTGTTATAAGTTAGTGTCCGCTATACTAGTGTCTCCTCTTAACCTTAAAGTAGTTGCCGCTGTTAATGGCGTTATGGTAGCTGCTTTTGGTGGTATATTATTTAACTTTCTGCACTTATTACTGTAACTAGGTAGTAATTGTATAATGGAACCTTATAGCAAGTACTATAGTAGGCTTGTTAATAGGCTAGGTGTATAGGTAANGTAANTTAAAGTTAATAANGTAATAATAACTAGTGGAGTGGTTGCCTAATAGATTAACTCTAATTATATTCTAAGAATTACTATAAGAAAGGAACTATCTAGGTAGGGACTAAGGGTCCTTAAATATATAACCGTACTCCTATGAAATCCTTCTCATACGTAATGTACATATACTTTATCTATTCTATTACGGATTATATAGATCGTATAGATTATACAGATTACCCTATATAACCTTAGTTACTATTCCTCGTTACATAGCTCTATTGGCTCTATTCTAGACCGTGCCTAAATTAACTAACTAGCTTTTTCCGACTCTTCCCTAAGTAGTCGTAATATTGTACTTAAAGTGTCCGTAACATTTTTCTTATAGTTGGTAATAGTAACTAGCTTACTAGAGATAACGCTATACTAAGTACTAATAGGGAATATAAGGGTATTAAAAGCCTAGATAAGGAAGTAGGTAAGGGAATAACACCCCAGCCTTCTATTAGTATGCTAGATAGACTCCGTTTAATCGTTTAAAGTAAAGTATTTAAATACTTAGTATCCTTATTTTCCTTTTCGCGCTCTACGTCTATATTAGATAAGCTAATATTATCGTCTTCCTAATTATTTTAAGCTAAATTCTTATTAAGCGCGTTATTAACTAACACAGCGTGTTTGCCGCTAGCCATCTTACCCTTAAGAAGCTCTTTCAGCTATTTAAAATGCGGTAGGTACTTCTTCCTAAAAGCCCTCCTTTTAATATACTAATTAAAATAGCTATTTATTACTCCAGGTTTATTAATATATAGAAGACCAGTAACCTTATACCTCCCCTAGCTAGAACACGCCTTAATATAAGCCTTTTATTTACGCCAGCATATCTTCTAGTAGTTATACTTATTTATTAGCTGCTCTATAGTAAGAACCTAGCCTAATTTTAAGCTAATAAAGCTAATAGTATTGGTATAGTCGGTAGCTTTAAAGGTAGCCCCATTCGTTTCCTTGCCCTAGGTTATTAATAACCTTAAAAAGTCTAAGAAGGCCTTATTTAAGGCTAGAAGCCATAAAAATTAAGCCTACTTATTAATAACTTCGCCTTCCTATATAGTCTTCTTCCTCTAAGTCCTTTTAGTAGCCGGCTTGCTAGTGTCCTAATTCTTATCCTGCTTACTAGCCGCAAGAGTTATTACTACTATAATTATCCTTAGCCGCTTCCTTAAAGACTTTATTACAGATATTAATATAGGCGCTTATACGGGTTTAGTAGAGGTAGTAGCTGCTTTAAAGGACGTTATACTAGGTGTAGTATTTAGGGGAAGAGTGCTAGCAGAGGTAGATACAGTAACGTCGGCAGTGTTAGCAGGGCTGCCCTCTATAGGCGTATTGTCGTCGGCCATCAAAAGTAGTAAGTAGATATTGCGAATTGGTTAATATTAATAAGGCTCTAACTAATCGTTCTATATAGGACCTTTTTAACGTCCTGGGCGGATTATATAACTATTAACCTCCTCACCGCCCTTTCTATCTGGCGATGCTCCTTTCTGGCAAATCGCCTACTAAACGAACGCCTTCTACCAGGTGGAAAGCACCCCTGCTTTAGCGTCTAGAAGAGGCGCTTACACCCTGCAGATTGCGCCCAGGTGGGCCTTAAAAGTATCAACCTAGCTGCGCCCACTTGGTGGAGTCGACCTGGCCAAAAAAAGTTATCGAACGTGCTCTTAAATTGCTGACAAAACTCGCTGCTATAACGTGTTTCACCAGTCAGTGGGACACCCCAGTCAGTGAGACACCTTAAAAACCACCAAAAATTAGAAAATCTGTACCTTAATATCTCAACAATAGCTTAATAATAAATTCTAAAATTTTATAATTGGCCTTTTATCCCTACTTTAAGACTCTTATTAAAGTTTTAGGGTAATAAACCTAGCCGTTAATAGCCGTTATTAAGATATTGAGTTTTAGCCCCCAATTTTAAGCTGAATTCCTATATCTCTAAAAGTACTAAATAAATTACCTTTAAAGTTAAATAAGAGTCTTAAAGTAGGTATAAAAAGCCAACTATAAAATTTTATAATTTATTATTAAGCTATTGTTGAGAGATTAAGGCACTAATTTTCTGATTTTTGGTGGTTTTTGGGGTGTCCCACTGACTGGTGAAACACGTTACTAGACTTGGGAGCGCAATCGCGGCTGGCGCGAACTCCAGGTGAAACCTCCTTTTCAGCTGCCAAGACGGCCAATCTGCCCAAAATCCACCTGGGGCGTCGAACGAACAGTATGCACCAGGTGGATATCGATATCGGTGGCCCGTTCGCGACCAGGTGGACCCAGGTGGCCCCAGGTGGCTTTTTAGAGCGCCCACCTGGTGGAGTCGACCTGGCCAAAAAAAGTTATCGAACATGCCCTGAGCAGGGAGAAATGTTCGAAGGGAAAAAGGAAAAGTCGATTGTCGATCCGAACCGGCATTTCCCGTCCCTTAGGCGGCACACAGGGCTACATCCGACTTTGGTGTCGTGATTATCAGCCGGCAAGCCGTCCAAGTCATGATCCCCTCTAAGCGGCCTGCAGAGCCGCACGGAAGCCTCCGCAAGGCAAATGGCAGTACGCATATGTTGGTCCGTGCGAATTTCTTGGTGAAGCGCGGATCAGTGCACTTTTCGTCATCAGCCACCACTTTTTTCGACCCGATCATTCGAGCGCGTGCCGCTAAACACAGGGGGCGTTGTTGGCGAACGTGAAGTATCCCTTTGAGATTCCAAGTTGCAATAGGCTCGAGGCTCGGTGAGTCAACGTCCAGGTGGACTTTCGTGCTGTGGTCGGCCTTGAATTTTGGTGATGGACATGAGTTGCTTTCTCACTTATTCGTCACAATGTCGATACTGCTCCAGAATTTCATTCCTCCATCCAGTGTCCAAGCGGCACCTTCAGCGATGCAAATCCAACAGAACGCCCAGGAAGATCGAAGATCAGGCTTCGCAGTCAATGAGGATCCCACGTGGTACGAGAAGTTTGCACAAAAAGGGGCAGAAAGTGGCGAACTTGCTAGTACTGGTGGTATTCACTTGAAGATTTGGGAATGGATGCGAGGTGACATGACTTTAATTACTGCAATCCTTCTCTTGTTAACAATTATGAAGGATGTGAGGGCCGTTATGAGGAGTTGCCGAATGTTGCGTCGCTGGCTGGCCGTCGAAAATGCGATTTGAGAATTATGTTTGTTCGACCCTAATTTCAAGAGTGTGAAGGAAGCGAAATGACTTAAGTACGTTAGTTGCGCTCCGCACGACGTTCCGAGACCTTGCGATGTTTACGAACTTCATAGCTTATTCCGGCTTTTCGACATTCCTCCAAGCTTTCTCTGCGAGAGGCTGCAGTCCGTAACTCACTCCTTTGGCACACGAAGGCGGAGAAATGGCCCGCATTGTAAGCTTTCAACTGGACATTGTCACGGCAAATGTTATTGACATGCACCAGATGCCTGGCTTCATTTCATCTGCAAGATTATTGAGATCGAAGAGGTTGAAGTAATGTTGCATCGGCCCAGGCAAGGCGGGATACGCTGGCAGCTAACGGATAACTTCCGGGATTGGTACCGTCCTGGTTTCATACTTGTAGACGGTTCCAAGAATCCAGGAGCATTATCCCTCTCACGCAGTGGAAGCACTAGGACTACTGTTAATCAACCAGGAGGGGTGACGTTGATATGCTTCATGGCTCCTGAAGGCCTCATGCGTCGCTTCAGTACCCTGCTGGACCACCCAGAATGGGAAGACGTCCTGGAAGATCCCTTTATACTTTACGACATTATCCTAGAAGAGCTATACCTTATCCTAGACGCCATGGTTCGAACGCTGGGGAAAGTCTTCAATGGAGTAGAGCATGTACGTTACATCGAGATTGCCTTCACCAGTTGCTGATATCCATCCAGGATACCAATGAGAAAACCGCCGACCTCAACGGCGCAACCGGGGACATTGACTTCGGTATGCTGCATAAAGTAGCCCGGAATGTCATCTACATGCGCGAAGCAACCGACTGTGCTGTCAACATGGTCGAAAGCCTGCGAGCTCATCATGACTATGGTTATACGGAGAGGGATCCAATGCCACCAGTGGCCAGAGGAACCCAGATCTCTCTTCACTACAAGAAAGATTTGATGGTATCGACGCAAGCCAAGGTCAACAGCCTAGAAAAGCGGATGCAGAATATTATTGGCCTGGTAAGTTTCTAAGTTCAAAGTCGCTGGATTTTGAAGTAAACTGATTCGCTTTAGTCATTCAACCTTGTAACCCAGCAAGACAGCTGTGTTATGAAGACAGATAGCAGTAGCATGAAGACAATCGCGATCATGACACTCGTATTCTTACCTGCTTCGACCGTCGCAACAATCTTCGGGATGCAGTTCTTCACGCTTTCGAGCGACGAGGAATTCCCGGCCCCGCATTTCCGAGCCCACTCATCCATACGAATATTCTGGGCTATTGCCGTCCCTCTGACAGTAGCCGTCTTGATCGTATGGTTAGCGTGGTATAGGTATGCACAACGCAAGATTTCTGGAACAAATCGGAAAATGAAGAGAGACCATATGGTTTGACGAGGATGGTATACCACTTGGGTTCCATCTATAAATCTGGTCCGCTCCTGAGACTTATAAATGAGTTTGGTTGTGGAAATTATCCAAATTGTCAAATTTCGTTAAGAGGCTTCGCATTGAGACTTAATGTACTAAAGAAACCGATAAGAAGGGCAGCGTCAAGCGAGATTCAAAGGGAGAACCCATACTGAAGCGCAAGTTTATAAGATCGCCGAACCCTCTCCTTTGAACCAAAATTGCGGCAATCTGACCTTCAGAATGACTAATGCGCAGGGGCAGGAAGAAACTATACCAGTCCAAAGTTACTTTACGAGGGGTAAGTATTTTCCAGTATCACCGACTTGCTACAAATCCCGCTGCGCACTGGCACACCGCACCTTATATCATCCTATCCGGTGACGCATAACCTAGTGCATGGTATCACACTGGAGTCACTATATAAACTAGCCGCTAATGTTGGCATAAGGGACAAAAGATGGGTTCTAGTTGAGCTGTGTAACATCCTACCAGGTCAAGTCGCGAGGCGAATGTTGTCCCCAAACCAGACAAGAAATATAATAGAGTTTGCCGCTAAAATCCTCGACCAAAATGCAAACTCCATCGTTGGATCAGGTCTCTCGGTCATGGAAATCACTAAAGCGAATCAGGTGTGAGTGCTGATACGGATCAGAAGGGCTGCTCTATGCTGACAGTTCATCCTTATAGAGTCCCTTTAGAATCAAAGTCGATCCGAATATGTTGACAGTCGATAGACGCATTCTCTATATGCCCACCCTGCGTTACAAAGGAAATGCTCATCGACTGCGAGACAGAAAATGGAATTTGGCAGATGAAAATAGGAAGACGAGGCCAATCTTTTAGCCTGCGTCACTAGACAGATGAAGTTACATCGGCAAAATATCGTCCTCTGTCGATGGCCTGAATTGCGAGTAGTTGGCGCAATTGGGGTAGAGTTGAAGGCAATTTAACGCGCAGTTGAGGGCATTTACCAACTCGACCGACTAGCCTATGTCGGGTTTTTTTGACACGCAGCCTGCACGCAGCCTGCGCAATTGGCGATTTTATTTTACTTATTTATATACGAAGTAATCAACCGAGAATCCAGTCAGTGCCCCTTATCTAAAAAGTATACTTCGACCAGCCGATAACAAGAAGGTCGACGGCCGGGAAGCCGCTCTAAGAGGCGCAGGAATAGTGTAATTGGCAGGCCGGTACGCAGGAACATAATACTATTTAACTTTGCTTGATGTGGCTTAGAGGAGTGCAGAGCTTCAACCTAAGTCACGGGAACATGCCCTCTAACTGAGCCTCTGTCACATAACCTAACTGCTTCTAGGCTACTACCTGAGAGCCTTTCGGAGGACGGAGCTCGATTATCTATATTATACACCCCCCCCCTAACACGCAGTATTCAAGTTAAGAGAGGGAAGATGGAGACGACAGAGGGGGAAGGAGGCTTATCGCGTCAATCGCGTCGGGAACGCGTCAAGACAGCCAAGGCCTTTGAACACAATAGTTACGAGAGCAATATAGAAGATACGGTTCACGTAGCAGCAGTGGCCCCTAGGGCACCACAATCAAAGCATATAGGGAAAAAACTACGTCCTGAGGATCAGATAGGGTCAATAAGAAACCGCGCAATGGCTAAAAAGAGAGCAGAGCAATTAGTAACAACAGCTACCACAGCAAACCAAGTAATAACTGAGAAGATAAATATAACAAGTATGCAGATTAAGGTGCTAACTAACCTAGTTATATTACTACTAGGGGTAATAGAGGAATAGAAAGAGGCACAAGTAAACTAAATTAAAGCCCTTACCAAAATATTTATAGAGTAGATTAACGCGCTTAGAGCAGAGGTTATGGAAAAGATAGAGGTAATCCAGACCCAACTGTCTAATATTTAAACACCACTAAGCGCGGATCTGTTATACGCGGAGGTTGCCTATACGCCACTAAACAGTTAACTAAGCAACCTAACGTCCTTCCCGTTAAGGAATACTATACCATTAACTATCACCAATACGCTATACTGCATAGTTAATATATCTAGAATTAAAGAAGAAAATAAGAATAAAGCATAACCGGGGGTAATTAGGTAAGCAATTAAAAATAGTATACGCATAATAAAAGGCCACGAGAGCTAGCGCTATATAGCAGTAATTAAAGACCCTAGGAACCCCGCACGCATTAGGATAACTTATAGAAATAAAGTCGAGCTCTAATATATAAAAGAAGCGGCCTAAAAGACCTTAGCACCTAGTGTTTGGGTGCTGCGAGACCAGCTCTACCTAGTAAAAATTAATAACGCTAACCGAACAGCAGTTCTTAACTAGGAAGAAAAGATTTAAGATAAAGTAGTAGAGGTACTAGGAAAAGAGAACAATATATATATAGCCTAGATAGGATGGCTTAGTAAAAAAGACACAGGAAAGGCATATGGATCAATAGTTGTATATATTACTAAAAGTAGTAAGGCAGCACGGTTACTACAGGATTAATACTTTTACATTATAGGGGAATTAGCCTATATCAGAACCTATAAACCTAAAAGCGGTCTAACGCAATACTACTAGTATTAGATACTAGGACATAAAGCATTCGCATATATAAGACCGCAAGTATATACTAAATACGCTTAAGAAGGATATTATTATAATAACTACTAAGGATAGATTCCAAAGTGTATACCTTACGGAGGACCACATAAATCGTTTAGTAAAAATTGTTAAGTGCTTTATCCTACCCGCTATACATAAGACACTTTAGGTACTTTAATTAAATATCTAAAAGCAGAGTATGGTATAGCAGAGCCTAATAAACGATGAATAACTAAAAGACTTTAGAGTGTTAGCAATATCAGAGCCATATATATAAAAAACGGATAATATAGTTATAATAGTCCCTATAGGACACCTAAATTGGACTAAAGTAATACCCACGGCCTAGCGTAAAGAGAGGTGGGCGGTACGGAGCATACTATAGATTTAAAAAGACATCGAGGCCGTATAGGTGCTAGTATAATCGGCAAACCTTACCGCGGCAGTACTGCGCCTTCCCAATAGATTAGTACTAGTGGTGTCGGTATATATTAAGGGAAAGAATATAGAAGCACTATAGGATATAACTAGTAAACTATACCAACTAATCTAAGAAATATAGAACAAGATAGGTACATAAACCGATATAATACTTATAAAAGACTTTAATCGGCATAATTAGCTATAGGGAGGAAATAACGTCTTACTAGCGAGACAGGGAGAAGCCGACCCGATTATTAATCTTATAGGAGATTACTCCCTATATAGCCTGCTGCCTAGGGGTATAAAAATATAGCAAAATGGCAACTGTAAGACAACGATTAACCTAATCCTAGTATTAGATAAGCTAGCATCTATGATAGTAAAGTGCACTATATATAAAACAGAACACGGATCTGATTATAGGGCAATTAAAACAACATTTAATATTGCGGTCCCTAAACGCGCTATAGAACAGAGAATACTTTTTAAGAATATACTATGGAATAAAATTAGGAATAGGATTGCTACCACCCTCTATATTATCCTAGTAGGCAATAAAGTGTAGTAGCAAACAGACCAGCTTATAGAGGTAGTACTAGAGGTAGTCTACACATTAACTCCGAAATCTAGACCGTTACTATATATAAAAAGGTGGTGGATAATAGACATTACGAAGCTCCGCTAGGTATATACTTACTAGAGGAACTGGGTAAAGAACCAACGCTAAGTAGGCTAGATGGTACTAGAACTAGAGTAATAAGCAAAAAAGGCCTTAAAGGAATACTACAATACAATATAAAAACAGAAAAGGACATATTAGAACAACTTCCTAGCTGATAATATAAACATTTAGTAAGTAGCAAAATACCTTAACCTAAGCGGCAACTTAGCGTTTAATAAGATACCACCATTAGTAAGAATAAATAGATCTACTATAGAAGGCAAAGATAAGTAAGCAGTAGAGCTGTTAACCACGTTCTTTCCCCTACTATTAGCAGGAATAGAGGACAAGGGTCCGCGGCCTTAACGAACGCCAATATTAATACCACGTCTTATAATGGAAGAGGTAGAATAGAAGATATTTACGGCAAAGCCTTAGAAAGCGCTAGGGAACAACGGCCTACTAGCAATAGTATAGAGGCAGATATGGCCGGTAATAAAAGACAGGGTCCTGCTCCTCTTTTAGACCTTACTAGATAAAAGCAACCTTCCTAACTAATAGAGAAATGCTAAGATTATACCGCTTAAGAAGCTAAATAAAGGAGACTATATAAAGGCAAGGGCATAGAGGCCTATCTCTCTGCTATCTACGTTAGGCAAGGTGCTAGAGTCTATAGTCGCCAAGAGAATATCATATACGGCAGAGACCTTTAGACTACTACCTATAAATTACTTTAGGGCGAGAAAGAAGCGCTCCACTAAATAGGCGCTACTGCTACTATAAGAATATATCTATAACGCGTAGAGGTCTAAGAAGGTACTTAACCTTATTAGCTTTAATATAAAGGGTGTATATAATAGAGTATATAAAGAGAGGCTACTACAGAGGCTTATAGCAAGAGGTATACCGCCAGTGCTAGTATAATAGATTAATACATTCTGCTCTAATTATACGGCAACTATCTTAGTTAACGGCCATACCTCTAACTAGTAATAGTTACTATAAGTAGGACTACCGTAAGGATTACCACTCTCGCTAATACTATTCCTTTTTTTTAATGCCGATCTAGTCTAGCACCAGCTTAATATAAAGGGAGGCTTAATAGCGTTTATAGACAACTATAATATATAAGTTATAGGACTATCGGCAGCAGCAAACTGTAAAGGTATTTAGGCTATTATTAATAGAGCAATAAACTAGGAGAAATAAAGTAGCGCAACGTTTAAAGGTAAAAAGACTATACTAGTGCACTTTATAAGAAACGCGGACCGGACTAATACTACCCTATTTATAATTAAAGGAAAAACAGTTATACTAGGGTATATAGCTAAAATCCTAGGGGTAGTTATAGATGCGGAGCTTTGGTATAAGCAATATATTATAAAAGCAGCCACTAAGGGCCTTATCGCAGCTATGGCACTAAAGAGACTCTAAATAGTATCCCCTTTGACTGTAAGATAACTATTTAGGGCAACGGTAGCGCCGGCGGTGGATTACGCCTTAAATATCTAGATACACGCCTATAGGGGTTCCGCTATAGCCGCAATAAATAGGGTACAAAAAATTAGAGCGTAGGCAATTATAGGAACTTTCTATATAGTAGCTACGGTTATTAGGGAGGCTAAAGTAAGTATACGGTTAGTACGCGAGCGGCATTTAAAGAGGGCTACTAAGTTATAGGTTGACTTTAACACGCTATATAAGACAAACCCGCTCTTAAGGCTCCGCACAAAGGTGCTTTAGAGGTTTACGTCCCTACTGCAGAAGATAGCCTATATATATTAATATACACCAACAGATAAGATGGAGGTTATTTAGCCCTATATAGTACTACCATAGGAGGACCGACTGCCTATAAGTATTAACCTAAATAAAAATAGGGCAACTAAAGCCGCTAACTCTACCTAAGGCATATAGATTGCAACAAGCTCATCCGGGAGGAGAGGCATAGTAGGGATAAGAGGTGTTATTTATAACACCCTTAGCAATACACTAAATAGGGAAGCTATTATATACTTAATTATACTAGGACTAAGAGCAGAACAGAACCTATATATAGCTAAACTGGCGGCAATATTAATAGCGATAAGGTGCTTACTGCCGGATCTATAGGAGAGATAGATTACTATATTTACTAGTAATTAGGCAGCACTACTAGCAATTAGCTAACCTAAGCAATAATCCGGCTAAATAAGTATTACATAGATCTATAACACAGCCCGCATATTAAGGCAAAGAAGTAACCATTTTCTTATTATATGGGTCCCTTAAGGGGAGTTTAAACTAGGCAAGAAGGCAAAAGTAGTAGTACGGCGAGCCACTATATAAGGACGCCTACCGCGAGGACAATAACACTAGGCCAAGGCTATAATAATAAACACCGTAAGAATAAAACAGTGGGGTAGGAAAACACTACCGGAAGGAGTAGGAAGGTATTTAAGAAAAATAGACACAGCACTACTAGGTAAACATACCCGTAGGCTATATAACTCCTTTAAGTGAGAAGAGGCAAATATATTGGCCTAGTTATAGATAGGAATAATATAACTTAATAGGTATCTGCACCGCATTAGAGCGGTAGAATTAGATTAATGTAATTACAGACAGGTAAAAGAAACAGTTAAATACTTTCTCTTTAGGTATATAAAATGGACATTATATTAAGAGCAAATGCTGCAGCAAATAGACATAAGAAGAGGCAGCTTATCCTTCTATCTTAGGGGGAAGGCGTTAAGCAACTCTAGACAGTAGACACCAAACGTAGACGCGGTTTAAGCGATAGTAAAATACGCAATAGTTACCAGACGACTTAAGGCAGAATTAAATTAATAACCCGTCCACCATAGTTAGAAACTCCCCCCCCCTCCTCTACGCTTTAACTAACCTATACTACGCACCCTTATGCCACTAGCAGATCTCGCTTTAATTGCCGAAGATAGGACACTAAACACTTAGAGGAACAGCCCCTTAAGACCACCTACTACTAACCACCTATAAGATCTCGTAGAATAAGGCATAAGTAACACTAGGGAATACTAAATAAGGCATATATACGGGCTTGTACGAGAATATAGCGAGACTAAAGGAAGCGTAATTATGTAATATAGTACTAGTGCCCTTTAGGCTTAGTGCCTCCGGGCGGAATAAACTTTATCATCATCAACTGCTTCTAGGCGCTGCGGCCGCACACCCCGCCACTTACCCTTCCTAGAACTTTAGAAGTCATATGAGTCCTTAGTTAAGCGACTAACGTTTAAGGCTCTAACTAATTAGCTAAATCCGTCACAGATTAGATAAAGCTAATAATAACTTCTTAATGTATATATAGAGGCTCTAGAGCCACGTTTAATAAAGCAGAGTTCTCGTTCTTAATCGTCTTATTTAACACTAAATCACTTAAATATTACTTAAGACGCAGTCGAAACTAGAACTAGGAAAGAAAACCAATAAAACATAACATTTAAAAGTGTTCCGTTCGGCTTAGCGCAGCTTATAGATAGCAAGAAATATAGCGACTTAAAATTTGTATACTAGGGGCTAGAGTTTAAAGTCTATAAAGTAATTATATGCACCCAATCTCCTATACTTACAGCTGCCTATAATGGAGGCTTTTAGGTAAAAGGTAACTAAATATTTTATAGAATTAACCCTAACTAACTAACTAATAGGTAGGAGGCAGTGACTAACATTATAAATATTAACGAATTTAATTCTGGCACCGTTAAGAGAATAATCCAATTTATATACAAGAGGGACTATAATAATGGCAGTAGCGATAATAAAGACATAACGATATAGCTAATAACGGCCGATATTATACCTTACCACGTCTATATTAATATACTATAGCTAAAAGAGCTTATAAATATAAAAATCTAATATATTTTAGGAACTAGCTAGTCTATAAATAGGTTCCCTAATATTATTAAGAATGTCTTTAGCCTAATAGGCAACTTAGCATTATATAATATAGTTACCTTAATAGCGGCCGAGTATATTAAAGAGCTTATCAGCGTGGTTTTCAATATCAATATTGCCAATCAGATTGATCAATATTGTTACTAATCAATATTGGCGAGTATTGGCGAGTATTGGCCATATTTATAATATTTGCAGATCTTCTTAGCACCCCATCAAAAATTTTAAACTTTAATATCGTACGGATAAATTATTAAATATTATAGCTTCTAAAGCAGACTTATTACTTTTTATATCTATATTAGACTCCCTTAATATAGAGGAGTTGTTAAACTGCTAGTAAAAGAAGACTTTTAACCTATAGATACTAGATGGTAGGGATTTGCTTCGCAAATCCTATCCCTCCGTCGTGCTGCGCAGTAGGGGGTAAGCTTTAGGCAGAGCCTCGTGTAGAGCTCTAGTAGAGCTTCGTGTAGAGATTCGCGCAGAGCCTTATGCAGAACCACGTGCGGTGTGCAGGTGTGTCGACGTATAGATGTCTAGACGTGCAGACGTTCGTATAAGCGTTCGTGTAGGCAATTAATTGATAAATCAATTGATTGTAGAGCCGTTCGTATAGACGATTATAGAGTCTTCTTAGTATATTAGTGCTGCGTGTTAGTAGAGCCTAGAGTGGAGTGTCGTGTAGAGCTTCGAGCAGAGCTTCGAGCAGAGCTTGGTTAGGGCTTCTCTATATAGACCTTGTATTTAGGCTTGTTTTTAAAGGCCTTGTAAAGGGCTTTATATAAAGCTTTAAGCAGAGCTTTGTATAGGCGTTCGTGTAGGCGTTCGTATAGACATTTATAGAGACGTTTATAGAGACGTTCGTATAGACGATTATATGGGCGTTCGTACGGGGCGTTTATATAGGTAATTAATTAATCGATCGATTAATTGTATAGGCGTTCGTACGGGCAATCGTGCGACATTTATAGAGCCGTTCGTAGAGACGATTGTACGGCGACTAATCGTATGGGCGTTCGTACGGCCGATTGTAGAACCTTCCTAGTATATTAGTGCTGCGTGTTAGTAGAGCTTTAGAGCTCTATATAGGGCTTTAAGCAGAGCTTTAAGTAGAGCTTTAAGTAGAGCTCCGAGTAAAGCTTTGAGTAGAGCTTCGTGCAGAGCTTTTGCAGAGTTTTGGTAGGACGCGTACGGTCGCAAAAAATCTAACTACCCTTCTACTGCGCCGCCATAAAGCTATTATATAACTAGCTACTTATAGATAACGTAGATAGCAGAGTAAAGAGGCTATATTAGAGATATAGAGCTTTAATTATATATGGTTGTGGTGCAGTTAGGGGTAGTTAATATTTAAATTAATCGATTTTGGTAAGGGAGCGCGTGCTAAGACATTTTATAGTATATAAATACTTCTATACGCAAGAATATATTATAAAACTGCCAATCTATGCCAATAATTTGTATAATATTTATTTTAAAATAAGTATATTTCTATTATAATAATTTTGTCCAAAAATTGCCAATATTCCAATATTGACACTGCAAATATTGACAAATGCCAATATTTTATTGGCTGGATTTTCGCTTATTGAAAACCACGCTGGAGCTTATTAAACTTAAGGACTTTACAGAGCTAGATATTATAAGCAATTTCGCCATTAGTATTATATAGATAGCGATTACCGCATTTAAGGATATAGAGAAAATTTTTATATAGAAACTTTAAGCTGTTTAGTCTTAGCTATAATAAATAGAATTACTACTTTAATCCGCCGAGGCGAGGTACGCCGCGGTTAAGCGCAAAAACGAAAATATTAATAACTATCTTAATACCCTTTGCAAGACCAGGACCTATTATAATATCGGTTACAGCGCTGAGTTTATATATTATATTAAGGACAGTAGTTATCTATCTAACCCTAATTACCCTTATATACTTCGTTGCTTAAAGTGCCAGCGTTATATATAAGTAAAGATATATAGCTTAAGAGATTAGCTTAAGTAGGAAGTTATTATATAATACTTCTCTTTCTTTCTCTATTTAGGTTGATCTAAGAAATTTAAATATATATCTTGTCTATAGTTGGTCCGTTAGATATTATATAGCAACTATATTATCTATCCCCTATTAGCCACCCCTTACCTTACTCCTTACCCTACCCTTTATCTTATCCTTTACCTTACCCTTAACTTACCCTTACCTTATCTATTACCTCTTACCCCCCTAAACAAATTACAAAATCCTAGTTATTATATATATTCTATTAAATACTAGAATAGGATTAGTGTAACGGAACCTTATAGCAGGAACTACAATGGGCTCGTTATTAGGCTAGGTGTATAGGTAAAGTAAGTTAAAGTTAATAATATAATAATAACTGGTGGAGTAGTTGCCTAACAGATTAACTTTAATTGTATTCTAAAAATTACTATAAGGAAGAAACTATCTAGGTAGGGACTATAGTCCTTTAAATACACGACCGTACTCCTAAGAAATCCTTCTTATACGTAATATACGTATACTCTATCTACTTTATTATAGATTATACAGATTATACAAATTATATAAATTACCCTACGTAACCTTAGTTACCATTCTTCGTTATATAGCTCTATTGGCTCTATCCTAGACCGTGCCTAAATTAACTAACTAGCTTCTTCCGACTTTTCCCTAAGTAGTTATAACATTGTACTTAAAGCGTCCGTAACACTATCTCCCTCCTCTTTATCTTCGTCCTTAAAGATTCTAAATATCTCTAAGTTTCTTACTAGAGGTGTAATATCTATCTAATTAATTTAGTTAATATTATTACTTATTATACCTAAAGTAATTTCTTCTTCTTTAACTGCTCGTTATATTCGCACTGTCGCTGCGATATTATCTTTTAGTAAGATTATACCTTCTCCATATTCTCGCTACTCGAAAAAGGGGTTGGTTTATATTACGTTAATAAACCCATCTTTACAATAACCGTCCTCTTATTTAAAGTGCATTAAAGCGAATATTTGTTTATCCTATAACGTTCGCTTTATCTCTAATACTAAATATATATAACCTATTACTCTTAATAGTCGTCTAGTTCCCTAATTAATTTATCTTAAGGTTTTATATTTAATCTACTGCTACGCGGCTAGATAATAAACTATCTATTACGTTAGTAGAGTTATATTACTCTTATAACGCAGAACGGGAGGCTGCTAATACTTAATAACGGGCCCTTAAGTCTTATCTTGCGGCATCTACTCGGTTAATCCGTCTTAAAAAAGTACATAAGAAGGTGCGTTTTAAGGAGTGGAAACTTATAAAATAGGGTCTATAGGAACTTAGTAATAAAAGAACGGATTCTCTTCTAATAGAGAAGGAAACAGATCTAAGTAGTTCGGTAACTACTCTTCTTAGGTCCCCCTTAGGTGACTTATTCTTTAGCGATCCTTTTTTATTAATACTACCTAACCTAATTTCTTCTAATACTCTTATACCTTTCCTATAGCATTCTTTAAATTCTTTAATAGTTCCTAGGTAGTCTTAGTATAGCCTATTTACTTTACCTTATACTATATTTTATCGTTAACGTCCTTATAACTAATAATCTTTAAAACTTACTATTTATCTTCTTCCTAACCTCTATACGTGTCTGCTTTATAAACTAGTAGCTTAATATTCCTATATACTAGCTCTAGTATTACGATATACTATATAGGGTAAATTTTTATTTTAGCTAGTAGGTCTAACTTAAACGTAACTAGTAAAATCCTTTATATAATTTTAAAAGGTCCTAGTCTAATATAGTCTAACTTCTTACTTAGTTATTAACTCTTAAAATTTTTATATAGTAGCTATACTTTATCTCCCTCCTTAAGATTTAGTCCTTTAGATCTCCTAGTATTATAGTACCTTTTTATTCTTTCTTATACTTTTTTTACTAATTCTATAAAGTCTATATAAAGATTTATTAACGTCTTTATTCTTTCTTTAGCTATGCTACTTATTTTCTTTACTTACTATAGTAATAACAATATTCTTAGCTTATATCTATAATTTGCCTTAAATAGTAATATGCCTATTTCTTCTTAAGGTGTTACATTATATGCAAACTATATAATTAGTAATAGAGATACCCAATTATTCTATACGTAATTAATATAGTGCCTTAAATACTACTCTAGTGTCTAATTTAATCTTTCCGTTTAACTGTCTATCTGCGGATAATATACGGTAAAAGTTACTGCTCTAACTCCTTATTCCGCTAAGAATACCTCCTAAAATACTGCTATAAATCTTAGATCTCTATCTAATATAATCTTACTTAGTACTCTATGTCTTGCGAATACTTCTTTAACATAGATTCTAGCAATATCTTCCGCTAAGATTTCTTCTATATACGCTATAAAGTATCCCCACTTTATAAGCTTATCTACTATTACTAAGATTATGTTATAATCTTATCTAGTAATAGGATCTTTTAACTTTAGTAACTTAATAATAAAGTCCCATAATATAACCTCCCATAGTCTATCTGGTATTTTAATAGGTTGTAGCTCTCTATATAGCTTATACCTTATTAGTTTATTTCTTTAATAATCTAAATATTCCTTTATAACTTTCCGTACTAGTCTTTAAATTCCGTTAATAATATACTCTTTTTAAAGTCTTAACACTAGGCCCGCGGCTCCGTTATATCCTTAAGTTATTCCTTTATAAAAATCTTTTATAAAATGTTCTGCTATACTTCTTAGGATATACTTCGCCTCTTAATTCTTATATATATCTATCTATAGATCTTCTAGCTATACTTCTAGAATTCTTTATACCTAAAAGCTTTCTAGTATCCCATAGACTCTATCTTATTTACTATTTTCCTATATTACTGCGATTTTTGGATAATTATACCTAATTAATCCGTCTGTATCTTTTTATAGTAAAGCCCCTAATAGCTTCTTATTATTTTATAGTTTAGCCTTTTAACTTAAAGCGTCTGCTTGCGTATTGTCTATACCCTTAGTATACTAAATCTTAAAATAGTATTCTATAAGTATCTCTACCCATCTAACCTATCTTTAGTTAAGTTCCTTTATTATTAAGAATCCTATTAGGTTTTTATAATCTATCTTAATTATAAATGGTTTCTCTATGCCTTATAAGAATGCTCTTTATTCCTTAAATACTATAACTATACCTAACAACTCGTTATAAATGTTATAGTTTAACTCTGGTGGTATTATCTTTCGACTATAGTATACTACTAGGTGCTATCTATCCTAATACCTTTATATAAAGCATGCCCTTAGTATATAGTCTAATATATCTATTTCTATAACCGTCTCTAGTCCTAGTTAATAGATCTTAAGAATTAGCTCCTAGGTAAACAACTCTTTAACTTTCTTAAAGAATTTTTTCTATTCCTTTCCCTATGCCCATAGTTCTTCTTTCTTTATTAACCGCGTAAATAGTTTAATATTTTTTAACTACTGCGCTATAAACCTTCTGTAGTAATTACAAAACCCTAGGAACAATCTTAACTATATAACGTTCTCTAGTTCTTATCAATTTACTATAGCCTTAATCTTCTTTAGATCTATATTAAGTTGGCCTAGTTTAATAATAAATCTAACGAAATCGGTCTTCTTAGTGAAGAACTCGCATTTCTTAATTACTACTGGCATCTGTTCTTCTTATAGTCTTTTTAAAACCCATTTAACGTGTTCCCCGTGTTCTTCCTTAGTTATTAAGTAGATAATAATATTGTTAAGGTATACCATAACAAATTTATCTAAGTATTCTCCTAATATATTATTAATACGCTTCTGGAACGTTGCTAATATATTTATAAGCCCAAATTGTATAACTAATGGTTTATATAGTCCTTCCTTTAACCTAAAGGCTGCCTTTTATTTATCGCCTTTCTTAATCCTAATTTAATGGTACGCCCATCTTAGATTTCGCTAATTAAGGGTAAAGGATACCTATCTTTCCTAGTAATGCTATTTAACTATCTATAGTTAATATACAGCCTTAGTTTGCCATTCTTTTTTAGTACGAATAGTACTAGATAACCCGCTAATGACTATAATAGTCTAATGTATCCCTTTTATAGGTTTTTTTAGACAAACTATTTTAATGCTCTACCTTTCTCTTCGGTAAGCTTATAGATTGGAAAGAACTTTAAACTTATTCCTAGTTCTAATTCTATCTTATAGTCCTATACTATATATTCTAACAACTTTTTACTTTCTAGTAACTATAGTTTCTTACCATACTTATAGTATCTCTTTAGTACATAACTTAAGTCTTACTTAGTCTCCTTATATATCGCTCCGACTTAGTACCATACTAACTTGGCTTATTATTATATCTTATAGCGTTAAGTATTCCTAATATTAACTTAACCTATAACCCAATTGATCTTTGGATTATATTCCTGTAACTAAGGCATTCCTAGTACTGCCTTATTATTTCCTAATAGTAATATGTCAAAAGATATCTTAATTTATCTCCCTTTAATAGTTAACTAAATAGGTCCTATTTTAAGGTTAATAATCCCTCCTCTATAGGTTATTAGATCTCCTAAAATTATTACTAATAGGTAAGGACATTCCTTTTTCCTATACGGTAACCCTATTCTTTTAACTGCTACTAGTAAGATATAGTTCCTTATTACTCCACTATCTATTAATGCTTTAAACTATTAATCTTACCATTTTACTTATAAATTTAGGTATTGTCCTTAAATTCCTTTAAGGGTCTAAGGCTTTACTACTAGCTCCCTCTAGCCCTATAGGCCTCTACTTTTCCTAACTATTAGCTATTTAATCCCGTTTATACTTAGTCCAACTTAGGCCAATACTTAGTTCGCTTTTTGTCTTTAATATGCCATAGACACGTATTCTCTAGGTATTCCCACCACTATTATCTATTTAGGCATTCTTCCGTAAGGAATCTTCCTAGCTAAAATATTAAGTTACCTAACTCCTAAACTTACACTAGATGCCAGCTATGTATATACTTAGCGTTTTAATACCTCTGTTCTTCTGCTAACTAATATATTTTTATAGGATATTTTTAATGCTTGTCTTTTAGTGCTCTATATATGTTATATATATCGTCTATATATGTTATATATATCGTCTATATATGTTATATATATCGTCTATATACGCAATCCACGTCAATATATAATATACTAGGTGCTTTAGGTTAACTCTTGGCTCGTCTTTATCCCTAAGTTTAAACTTCTGTTGTGTTAATCTAAACGTTACGACTTTATTCGCAGATACTAAAATACGTCTCTTGCTTCTCTAGTCCTCTAAACGGTCCTTTAAATCTTTTAATATTATAATTAAGGCTCCCTTAATGTAATTTATCGCTTTTTCCGTAATTAGGTGGTCTTAAATAGCTTTCTCGTCTAACCATATATAGAAATCTTCCTACTTATTATTATGCCTTTGCCTATACCATTTTTAGTATAGCTACTAGAGTATATACGGTTCATTTATAAGAAAGTATCTTCTTATTACTGCATTATAATAGCCCTTTATATATCATTCTTTAAACCTAGTTAGAATCCCTAGATCCTCTTCTTATTCCAGTTTAGTAAGCCACTTAGCTCTTAGTATACCTGCTCTAGGCCTATTAGTAATTCTTTATACGGGTACTCGGTCCCTTATATATCCTAATATATTAAATCTCTTATCTAGTTTCTGTTCTTGCTATAAGGTAATTCTTACTTTAAATTCCTCTATGGTTTCTTTCTTTTCGCGTTTTATAAGTAGATCCTTAAAGTTTTCTTACTTCTTAATCTTAGTATTAACTTTTTGATCTTTAGGCCGAATACTATATTCCCCTAGTAAGTCTTCTAGGTCTATATACCTGTCTCCTAGTCTAGTTACTATTTATGCCACAAATTCTCTAATCTATTTAATAGTCCTTATTCGTGTCTTAAAATCTTAGTCCTATAGGATTCTTAATCCTAAGCTTGCTTCTAGCTTAAGCTTTACTCCTACCTTAGTCTAACTAGGCTTACTTAGTATTCTCATCTCATCTTAAGAGTCTTAAATCTTACTTATCTTGTCTTAAGAGTCTTATGCCTATAGGAAACTCTATCCCAAGCTTATTTATATATTTTTAAACTAAGCTGCTACCCTACACTATCGGTTACTATTTATTATAGGTCCTTAGGTCTACCTTATCTTATCTTAAAAATCTTAGTCGTCTCTTATCTTATCTTAAGAATCTTAAGCCTTTAGCTTCTTACCTTTATTAAGTGCCGAAGTAGTTCACTATCCTACTTCTCTTACGTCTTGTAAAGCGATAGACATCGTATCTAGTGGGGTCTTAATCCCTACTAATGCTCCCTACTCTGTAGTGGAATTATCCTTTACCTCTATTATAACATCTCTAAGGTCTATATACTTCCAGTAAGCTGCCCTTATTACCTTATTATTACGGAATATTTCGCCTATATTAAATTTATTGTCCTTAATATCCAATCTGCAAACTAGTTTATTGGTTCCTCTACACTCTATAGAATTTGGCTCCTATAGCCAATAGCTTACGCCGTACTTAGCGTCTTTATAAATTCGGCATGCGTTATTATAACAAAATATAAAACTCCTAATTAAACACTCTTTTGTTCCTTATAGTACACTATTATCCCTCTATACGTGTATATCTTCTATTATTAGTCTAGTTCCCTTTATTATATAGTAACTCTAACTATCTTTATAATCCCTCGCGAAGTAACCTTATTTTCCGCAATTTATATAAGCTCTATCTTTAAACTATTAACTTTATTATAGAGTCCGCCTAAACGTCTTCTACTACTAAGATCCCTAGTTTAGCCTCTGCTCCTTAGTCCTATAATCACTAAATCCTTAACCTCTAGGTTTCTATGGTTTCTTACTCTATCTCTTATAGGCTTTTTTAGTACCACTTAGGTCCATTAGCTCTACGCCATACTATAGTTTCTAACTTAGCTTTAGTCGTTGCGTACTCTGCGCCTTATATAACTATAAAACTCTATCCTAACCTCTCTTAGTCTGTTCCCTTTAGTAAATCTAATTATTAATCTTAATCGCTTAATCTATTAACTCCCTTAGGGTATCTATATCTTTTATTAGGATAATTACGTCCTAGACTTTAGCCTTAAGTCCTTATTTATACTATGCTATAAGCGCCCTATTATTCCACTTTACTTATATTGCTAGCGTCTGGAACTATGTTATATACTTAATTACTAAAGTTTGTTATATAATATCTTAGAGTTTTCTTTCTGCTGTGGTTACTGCCTCTAGGTCTCTAAACATTTATATAAGTCGTTCCGCGAACCCTTCCCAGCTTAAGAATATAAATTGCACCTCCTAATTAGTGGTCGTTATTTCGTTTATCTATATTTCTATAAGGTAAGGCTTAAACTACTTAAGTGCTCTTCCTAATAGGAATAGTCCTGCATAGGCTATTTAATCCATAAGTATTAGTAGCTTGGCTCCTTCCTACGTAACCTTAAAGTGCATTTACGTAAGGAATCCCTTAAGCTTCGATCTCTTTCCTAAGAATCTTTTAATTAATGGTAACTTAACCTTTGCTGCTCTAATCCCATTAACCCTTTCTTCTAACGCTGCATTATTAGCTATTAACTAGTTAATTACCTTTTATAGTTATCCGACCATTATAGGTTGCTATAAGTTAGTATCTACTATACTGGTGTCGTTTCCTAACCTTAAAGTAGTTGCCGCCGTCGATGGCATTATAGTGGCTGTCTTTAGTAGCATATTATTTAACTTTCTATACTTATTACTATAACTAGGTAGTAATTGTGTAACGGAACCTTATAGCAGGAACTATAATAGGCTTATTATTAAGCTAGGTATATAGGTAAAGCAAGTTAAAGTTAATAATGTAATAATAACTAGTGGAGTAGTTGCCTAATAGATTAACTTTAATTATATTCTGAGAATCACTACAAGGAAGGAACTATCTAGGTAGGGACTATAGTCCTTTAAATACACGACCGTACTTCTAAGAAATCCTTCTTATACGTAATATACGTGTGCTCTATCTACTTTATTACGGATTATACAGATCACATAGATTATATAGATCACCCTACGTGACCTTAGTTACCATTCCTCGTCATATAGCTCTATCGGCTCCATCCTAGACCGTACCTAAATCAACCAACTAGCTTCTTCCGACTCTTCCCCAAGTAGTTATAATATTGTACTTAAAGCGTCCGTAACAATTGGGTAATAATAGACTTAAAAAAATGTGGTAAAGAATAATAAGATAAGCGCGCAATGACTAGGAAAAGGTCCTATATATACTAAGCGCATAGTTTTAAAGATGTATTTTATGCTTAAGAGTCACTTCGCAAACGTTATATTTAATCTTACCCTACTATAGGAGTTTAGAGAGATACGCTTGTTAGAAATACTTTGTAAGAGTAGCTAGAGTATAAAACTTATATATACGCTTGCTAATTACAAGCTTTTCATTCCTAAGGTAAATAAAGTATATTTTTAGTCTTTTCTCCTTATATAGGGATAACTTTGCCCTCTTTAGCGCCTTAGCAGCTTCTTTAATCTTAATATCTTCTTTAATCTTAACTTTACTAAGGGCGATATTTATTCTAGACTATCTCTAGTAATAATTCTGCCGATATAATCTGCCTTCCTTAACATTATAGTAATTTATAACCGTATTAATAGCATTATTACGCCTATGTATCTTATCTTCTAGTAACACGCTAGAAAGCGTTATAATCACTTTAATAAGGCGTTTATATTTGACTAATCTATTATTACTAGATTCTAAGGTTGCTTTAATATCCTCGCTAAATTTATCACAGGAAAGCTACCGCTTAATATTAATTATAGCTTATTTATTATCCTAATTCTTCTTAATATTTTCTAATAATGCATTTCTTTAACATTACCTTTTATTTATAATTTCCCGGCTAAGCTTTTAGTATTCTATATTCCCTATAGCTTTACCCTTAAGGCTATACTTTAGCTTATTTCGAATTTTAATTAAAGTATAAATATACGGGTTCTCGTTTACCAATAAGGATTATTCTATTATTAGGTGCTATAGCTACCGCGGGTTAATTAATTAGCTTATTTAGTATACCGCTTTTATTAACTTTTCTTAAGGCTTTAAGCCTTAAATGATTGCCTATATATCTACGCCAACACGCCGTAGAAAGTAGTACTTTAGGAATATTCGAGCGTTAGTATGCTACATTATTAGGTTTTAGAGGGCGTTACTTATATTACCTAGGTAGTATAGGCGTTAAAAAGGGTTTAGTAGAACTAGCTCTACACAATAGAACTTACTATTTTTGTTAAATGCCTTACCTACGCCGTAACGGAGACTATATAGGCGCACAACCTACTAAAATCCTATAATTATGCTAAGGTCCTTAATCTAGGGCAAAAGAGTTAAGTATAGTAAAGGCTGGTTAAGTAAGACCTTATAGCTATAGGGGGTTTTAATTAATTGCCAAAATATAGGGATATTATCTAGGTCTAAATAGAGTGGTAGTGGCAACTTATTATACCTAGGCTTAATATATAGCTATAAGGCAATATTGCTAGGGTATACGGTAGGGAGTAGGCAAGCCGAGCATGAGTTATATAGGGAGTCGATAGAAGAGGACGATATGGTAATAAGGGTAGGTAATAGCCTAAGTACAGAGACGAACCGATGGGGGAGGAAGGAGGCTGTAAGCCTAAGGAGCTTATAAGGGGTGGCCAAGGCCTAGCCGAAGGCTAGCCTTAGCAGCCCCTAAGAGCTCCTAGGATGTAGCCGAGTAAGGGACTAAAAGTACCCTTATAATAGCTTACTAAGCTACTCTATAGACGTTATATTAGGGGGTATAAAAGCTTAGTTAGTAAAGAGAAGGCTTAGGAGAAAGATATAAGGCTAAGAATAAGTAAAGGGTTAAAGATAATCTTAGGAATTGGGAAAGTATTACTAGTTCTTTATAAGCATAAGGTAAGAGAAATAGGGTAGAAAGAGAACGTACGCTTCTTTTATGCTAAGATATTCCTTAGTAAATTTAAATATAAACTTAAGTACAATCTTATAAGGCCTACCTTTTAGGTTATAAATAAGTATAACTATTATATATTAATAGCATAGATTAAGAAGAGCTTTAGGTTAGCTTATAATATAAAAGCCTAGCTATAGTAAGAAATAGACTTATATCTAATATTATCTAACTATATATCTCTTTCTTGTTATAACTAAGTTAGTTTTAAAAACTAGGGCAAGATCCTCTATATCTATAACGGCCTTTTCTTACTTTTTCTTACTTAAGCTATATTTCTTCGCCAGTTTCTAAAGTACCTAAGAAAGATATCTTAGCTCCGCTTTACCTTACTAGGTTAAAGGGTTAACTAAAAACGTAATTACCTTATATATCTAGCGGTTTAGTTTACTAGGAATTTTCCTATTAGTCGCTTTCTTATATATAAGGCGATAGTTATAAGGGGATCTTGTAGACAGGGGGCTATAAGGACATAATTGTGGAATAGGATAGATTGGTAAGAGAGACGAATCCTTAAGGAGGTAAGGCCTCTGGGATTGTAGAGACTATATACTACGGGCACGTGCCTTTAGTACGTGACTAGTAACCATTTAAGGGGCGTCTAGGGGTTATCCTAAGGGCAACCCAAGGTATCCGCAATAATATCCCTTATATTACCCCCCCCCCTAATCGCTATTACCTTATAGTAGGGAGATTATAAGGGCTCGTCCCAGAAGAGGTTTAGAGGGATATTAGAGAGGTATCGGCATACCACTATATATTATCTATCTATTTAACCCCTGCTTTAAACTCCTAAAAAACCTTAATAAAGAAAAAATATAACTAAAGAAAAGATATAAGGATTGCTAAAAGACCTATTAGAAGCCTACTAGAAGTATACCGGTAACTACCTAGGCTAATATAGGGATTTTTATATAACTCTACTTCTAAGCCTTTATACTAGTCTATAATTAATTATAAGTATTATAGGCAATTTGGTGTTCTAGTATAGTTCCGTAGAACCTTTTAGTATAGGATTTAACGTATAGAGCCTTAGCTTGCCGTCGTCTTTAACTACTAAAATATAGTCTATAATTCTTTCTTATAATCCTTTTCTTATAATCCTCTATATTACTAACGCATTACTCCCGCATTTGCCCTTAGGCTATTAGATACAGTTAAGGTATTAATTAGTTAGTTAAAGAGACTTATCTCTTAAGATTTAGTGTATATGCTTTTAAATCTAGTAGTCCTATACTATATATTTAGCGTAGCTCTACTGCCTAGCAAATAGGGACATTTTGTAATAGTAATTATAGCTATTATACAATTGTTAAGAACGTCTATAACGTTATTCTTTAATACTATAGTATCGTTTTAGGTCTAAATTAACCTATATACGTCTTTAATTTAACGTCTTAATTGCCTTCCCCCGGCTACGTAGTTAGTTTTTATAAGGAAGTGATAGTTAAATAACTTATACGCGTGTTTCCTTTCTTCTAAATAGCGCTATTNTAACGGAGTTATATCGGCAAGGTTACGGCTATTTACTAAAAGGGTATTAAAAGGTAAAGTATAAAGATACCTTACTTATCGAGCTGCTCCTTTTCTTAAACACCTTACTTCTCGCCATTAACCGTCGTCCAATTTTGGACGTATCTTTAATATATTATTAAGATTTTCTTCTTTTCCATTATCAATTTAATATACCTCTTTGTTCTCCTACTAACTACTCTTTTAAGTAGATTTTATAGCGTATCCTAGCCCTACCTTTATATGTAAAACCCTAACCTCCGCTAACTCGCAACTAGTGCTGGTCTTACCTAAATAATTTTGCCTATACATCTTTAAAAGACTAGAAATCTAATAATAGGATTCTAAAGGCTTATAATAAGACGCACTATATTAAATCTAATACCTTTAGTCCTTATAATTAATATATGCGTACTAAGAGCGGCAGTTATGTTAAGGTAAGTTTTTCTATTCTTAATAGATTTTTATTACTAACTTTAAGCTTTAATAGCCTAGGCCTAAATAGCGACAATCCTTTAATGTCCTTAACTACTATATTGCCCGGGCTTTGTCTTATTCCAGCGCTAATACTAAACATCTTAGTTGTATTTAAGACTATACCACAGCTATCTATACCGCCTATAATCCTCAGCAAGCTAGCTAGTAACGCCTAATATAAGAGTAAGGTTAGTATACTAAGGATAGGGTGCGGGATAGGGGTAATAAAAAGAAGGTCGCTGCCTACTATAAGAAGAAGTTCGCGTATACGCGTTAAGTTTTAAAAGAGCATAACATAATGCGGTATTAGGTAGGTTACCCTTTAGGTACCTAGCGGATAGGTAACTAACAGTTGCCGTAGCAAGGTCTTAGTGGTTCTAGATTATACTAGCTAGCTAATATCTCTATTTATTCTAGGCTTAAGAGTGTCTTTATTAACTATAAGCTTACACCATAAGAGCTTCGTTAGTATTAGTTTGGACCTAATATTAGTATTAAGCGTTTAAGAGTCTCTGCTCTAGCTACACCTTATTATCCTACCCCTATTTTTATACCTACTTATACGCCTACTAAGGCATCTAGATCCTATTCTCGTTAGCTATTACTTAGTGGCCTAATAGATACTAATCCTACTCCTAATAATAATAAGGCGTAGTAGCTTTTCAGATTAGGCATTTATGGTTTAGATTTTTAGGATTTGTTCTTATATATAGTAGCAATTAAGGACCTTAATTAGGTGCTTAGGAAGGCCTTATAAGGCTTTTAGAAAGGGCTTAAAAGCCCTAAAAACAATATTCCTAGTATAGATTAATAAATGGGGATGCAATTCTAGCAAAATGCCCTATCAACTCTATGCTATATACGTGAAAAGGCTAAGGACCCGTCCTACCTTAGGCCGTAGCCCTATCCCTATAGTTTCCGGAGCTTATTTATACCATATCTAATTTAACCTATTTACTCTTTAGGGCCTTTTGCGGCCTACTATAAGCTTTCTTTATAGGTTACGATAACACCATAGTATTAGAGCGCTTTCTGCGATTTATAGATTATAGACCTTAGTCCCAATATTCTTTTAGAATATCTTTACAATAATTAAGGTAATTCTCTAGTTCCTATATAGAGTCCTTAGCGGGCCAGCCTAGCTATTTAACTTTAAATTAAAGCTTGTTCTTAACAGATTTATAGTATAGTATAGCTTTAACCCTATACCGCTCGCCCACTACCTTAGGGTATTTAATTAGGCCTAGATAGATGTAACGGGACTAGCCTAGTTATAGTAGGAATGTCTTGGTAAAACACTCGATAGATGAATTCCGACGCTTTAACTAAAATCTACTAGATTAATTAAATTACCAAAGTCCGTTAAAGACCGCGTGCGTATATACGCACGCATCGACCACCAAGCCCCTAACTATTTAATTATATAATTCTCTTATTATTCCNTTCTCTTCTTTACGCAANGTCTTNTTCTTAGCNAGAGCTATATACCCTTAGATTTAGATAGAATTTATATTATTCCTTTAAATCTTCTCCAAAGTCTCTCCGCGCCCTTATATTACGTTACGTCAATACTAATACCCTTAAAATGGCAAACGAACTTAAATCCGCTATGTTAACTATTATAGCCCTAGTTAGGGAACAAATAACTATAATGCAACAGTCCTTTATGGATGCCTTGGCCTAGTAACGAACTATACTAGAAGCTTAGTATTAGTAATTAATTAAAGCAATACGTAAAGAACTCTACAATGCCAAAGTACTTGCGTTAGAGACCCTAATAGTAACACCTGTAAATGAAATTAAAATAACTATATATGAACCCGATTTATTAAATACAAACCCTAAACTAGTAACGGCAGCTTAACCTATACCTATAACAAACCCAGTAGTCGCAAGGGCGCCGCCGGTTGTATACCCCCTAAAGACACGTCACCACGACGCTAGCCACCACAACCAACGATTCCACCACAACCAGTCTGCCACAGAGCAGACGACCTCCTCTACAACCAGTCTGCCACAGAGCAGACGACCTCCTCTACAACCAGTCTGCCACAGAGCAGACGACCTCCTCTACAACCAGTCTGCCGCAGAGCAGACGACCCCCTCTACAACTGTCTGCCGCAGGGCAGACGACCTCCTCTACAACTGTCTGCCGCAGGGCAGACGACCTCCTCTACAACTGTCTGCCGCAGGGTAGACGACCTCCTCTACAACTGTCTGCCGCAGGGCAGACGACCTCCTCTACAACTGTCTGCCGCAGGGCAGACGACCTCCTCTACAACCAGTCTGCCGCAGGGCAGACGACCTCCTCTACAACCAGTCTGCCGCAGGGTATGACGACCTCCTCTACAACTGTCTGCCGCAGGGCAGACGACCTCCTCTACAACCAGTCTGCCGCAGGGTAGACGACCTCCTCTACAACTGTCTGCCGCAGGGCAGACAACCTCCTCTACAACCAGTCTGCCGCAGGGCAGACGACCTCCTCTACAACCAGTCTGCTGGCAGAGCAGACGACCTTCTACAACCAGTCTACAGCCGTTATACTGTAGACGACCTCTACTACAACCGGTCTACGGCTGTCGCGCTATAGGCAATCAAACTATAGAGGACCGCAGGCGTACCGTAGGCGCACCGTAGGCGTACCGCAGACGATGCACTGCTAGGGTAGCTATGGGGATAGGGGAAGGGGGCCGGCCCGTGTTACCATTAGCACGTTAAATATAAGGTGTATAGGCGAATTGGTGTTTATACCCTATACAGACAACCTCGTGAAAATTTTCCTATGGAGTAGGTTTATGTAACGAGGTTCGCCCTTTATAAAATACCATTAATAGCCTACTTTTGGGGAGAGTAGCTATCAATTACTAATTCCCTACCCCATTTCTTTAGCAAGGAGAAGAGAGAAGGGTACAGGATAAAAAGTCGCTTTAGGGGTAATTGGTAGCTGCTTCCAAAGCTAGCAAGCTATTGTAACGCCTCTTTATTCTTAAGTGCAAACTATTTAATAAAAATCATTCTTTTAGAGCGCTTTTTCTACTCTAGGAACGGCAGAATACGGCAGAAATAGATAAAAGAGCCAGGATTTCCTTAGTTTTCTTGGTGCGAACTGGACCATAGTAAGCAAAATACCAGAACGAAAAAACACCAGTCGCTAGAGCTCCCCTAGCATTTTAAAAACGGGCCAGAGTGTCCACTTAGCTACTAGTACATGTTAAGCTGCCTAGAAAGGATTCATGTATATAGAACTATAGCGCCATAGCCTAGAGGCTGCATGCGCAGTATTGTATATAGTATAATACAACGGATATAAAAAAAAAAAAAAAAAAAACAAACCCAGTACCTACCGCAAAATCTAAAAAGCTCCCTGACCCTCTAATATTTAATAGAAATTAAAATAACCTACGTCCCTTTATAACTAAACTCCGTCTTAAACTTTTAATAAACTATAACCGATACCCTACTAAAGCTAGTAAGATTAGCTATAGAATATCTCATTTAAATAAAGACACCACACGAACTATAGACCTATTCTTCCGTGATAGCATCTTCGTTAATTTTAAAATCTTTATCTCTCTACTAGAATGAATATATAATAACGCCAGCCGCGAATATATAGCTATTACTAAACTTAAAAACCTATAATAACGGAACCGAGACTTTACCAGCTTCTTTTTAGAATTTTTAGGCCTTATTAGTAAACTGGATTAGAATAAAGCCGCTAAAGTTACTGCTCTCCGTTAAGCTATTTTAGATGAAATTAAAGTATAGTTAGTAGGTAGAAAACTGCTAAAGAACTTACCCGAATTTGCTATAATATGTTAACAAATTAATAAGGACCTTTAATATAATAAATAGACTCGTTTCCTAAAGCCAACCACACCTCGCGCTTAAAACTCCACGAAACTGGTATATACCCTAAAACGCGATCCGTCTCTAAGACCTAAAAGCTCTATATATAACCCTATAGATCTTAATGCCACCTAATCCTATATACTCTTAGGAACCAATAAACGAAGAATATAAGCCGTAAATAGAGAATGTTTTGGATATAGAAAAAAGGGATATATTCAAAGGGATTGCCAAACTTACCCCTTTAAAAAGGTCCGCCGCAGCTCCTCTTAGTCCTTAAGTTATACTCGTTCCATAAATTATACTTAGTCGCTATAAAGTATTTTACCTTTAGTTAACTCGGAAAACAAATCATCCTAGGGCTAAGTTACGCCTTAGGATAAGAAGTAGAAGAGTATAAGTATTTAGGCTCTTTTAGCGCTAATACACGACATAACTCCCTTAATATACTTAGCAAAATTTAAATACTTAGAAAATAAAAGGAAGTATAAATCCTTATAGATAGCGGAGCCACTAATATAGGCTTTATTAATATAAACTACGCGAAAACTTAACGCTTAAATTTAAAAAAACTTAATAAGCCCTAAGGCCTACAAGGCTTTAATAGTAAACCTTTAATACACAGCGAACTAACGCACTACGCTCTTATAAAGATGCGGATAAGCGGATACCTTAAATACATTTCCCTATTTATAACACCCTTAAAGCATTATAAGGTAATACTCGGATACAAATAGCTGAAACAACACGACCCTTTAATTAGCTGGGTTAAAGAAATACTAAAATTCCGTACAACCTACTGCCGAAGTTATTACTTAAAACACTACTTGCCCTATAAATATATATATAACTATTTAAATTTAACACAATATGAATTACCCTTATTATAAACCTTAAACTAATATAATAAAGTTATAACTACTAATCGCGGTAAGGAATGCGAAGATAATATATTAAAACCTCTTAAAATTTATATAATATAAGCCGCACCCTTTTATTTATTAGCAAGAAAACGAGACCACGAGATCTTTACTATAATACTAGAAGATATTAAGAAGGCGTTAGAACTAAAGCAATATATTAACCCCTAACCTCTTATACCTAAAGAATATTATAATCTAATTAATACATTTAAAAAATAATTTATAGACCAACTACCCCCGCATTAAGACGAGCACGATTTTAAGATAGAACTTAAACCTAGTATAACGCCAAAGTTTGGCCCGTTATACGGTATATCGCGAGAAGAACTACTTATAATGCAATAATACCTTAAAGAGCACCTAAAGAAAGGATTTATTCGCCCTAGTTAGTTACTATTTACCTTACCTATACTATTTATTAAGAAACCTAGAGGAGGCTTAAGATTCTATATCAATTATTAAGCCCTAAATGTGATTATAATTTAAAACCAATATCTAATTCCTCTACTTTAAGAAACGCTTAATTACTTAGTAAAAGCACGATACTTTACAAAGCTCGATATAGTCGCTGCCTTTAATTAAATCCGTATTTATAAAGGAAATAAGAAGTATACGGCTTTCCGTACATAATAGGGACTTTTTAAATACCTAGTAATGCCATTTGGCGTAAAGAACGGTCCCAGTACATTTTAGTAATACATTAATAATACACTTCGCGAATTCCTTAATATATTTATTACCGCGTATATTAATAATATTTTAATCTATTCGTCTTTGCTTTCTAAGTATTAAAAGCACGTCTAAATAGTCCTTAAACGCCTACAAGACGCGGGCTTATAATGCGACATTAAGAAATACAAGTTCTATACGTCCAAAGTTACGTACTTAGGCCTAATTATATCCCGTAACGGAATTAAAATAGACCCTAAGAAAATTGCTGCAATTATAAACTAGGAAAGTCCTAGTAGTATATAAGACATCTAAGGATTTCTAAAATTTGCAAATTTCTACTATTAATTTATTAATTACTTCTTAAAAATTATTTAGCTATTAGTAAACTTAACAAGGAAGAACGTAAGATTTAAATAGACTACTAAATGCGAACAAGCTTTTAACGACTTAAAATATTATTTTACAACTGCTCTAATTTTTACCCACTTTAATCTAAACCTTAAATATATTGTTAAAACAGACTCGTCTAATCATGCACTAGGAGGAGTGTTATCGCAGTATAACAAGAACAGCGAGCTACGCCTAATAGCCTTTCTCTCCCAAAAACTTACCCTTACTAAATTAAACTACAAGATATATAATAAGGAACTGCTTATAATTATTAAATACTTTAAACAATGGCGCCCAGAACTTAAAGGACCGTTATTCCTAATACGCGTATTAATAGACTATAAAAACCTGCAGTACTTTATAACTATAAAGCAATTAACACAGCGCCAAATTCGTTGGGCTAAATACCTTTTATAATTTAACTTTAAAATTACGTATTAACCTAGCAAACTTAATTAGAAGCCTAACTTATTAATATAATAATTATAGAACTTACCTATAAACGCCTCTAATAAACGGATTACAAATCGATTACAAATTCTGCTGCCCCCTAAACGCTTTAAGAAACTACGCCCTATATTTCTAGATATGGAGCTTAACAGAAATAAATTAGAAATAAATAAGTGGGATATAAAAATTAATGAATTAATAAAACATAAATATAAGAACGACCCCTAAATAGTAGATATAATAAAAGCAATTTAAATAGGGAAATGGCAATATAAGGATATTACACTCGCTAAATGCGAAACCCGCAATAATTGGTTATACTATTAATAGAAGATAGTAATCCCAAATTCCAAACTCTTACAATTTAAGATACTCAAATTTGTACACGATTCCCCTATAATAGGGCATCCTAGCTATATAAAGACCTATAAGATTATCTAACAAGTATACTATTGGCCTATAATATACGACTATATACGAAAATACGTTTAAGTATATAGAATATATATGCGTAGGAAGACCTCTTATATAAAGAAGTAAGGAGTACTTTAACCGTTGCCAATTCTAATATAAAGATAGCGAGATATTTTAATCGACTTTATAGTTAACCTACCTAACAGCAATAGGTTTACGAATGTTATAGTAGTTATTAACCGCCTTATAAAAATACGATATATAATTCCTATAGACTTAATTAATACAATATTAGTAGCCGAATATTTTATTAAGTACGTCTTTAAGCTATACGGACTTCCTAATTTAATAATATTTAACCGCGGAAGCTAGTTTATTTTAGACTTTTAGCAAGCCTTATATAAATAATTAAGTATACGAATATAACTTTTAACTACATTTTATCTGGAGATAGATAGTTAAACTAAAATTGCAAACATAATTATAGAACAATACCTATAAATGTACTGCTCCTACCTATAAGACGACTAGGAAAAATAGCTACCGTTAGCTAAGTTTACTGCAAATAATATAAGAAACAAATTAATAGGCGTAACGTTGTTCTATGCAACCTACGGACAAAACCCTTAACTTAGATTTAAACTATGACCCAAAATTAATATAACAGGACCTATAATTAAGAGGATTTAACTAATTAATATATATAACTTCGCTAATTAAATAAAGCAGTTAACGGAACTATTATAAAGTAAATTAGCGTACGCTTAAATAGTATAGGAATGGCATATAAATAAAGGACAAGCTCCCACGTGGGACTTTAAGGAAGGTAATATGGTTTACCTAAATATATAAAACCTAAAGACTTAACGACCTTTAAAGAAACTAGACTAGAAGTTTACGGGTCTATACCGAGTTAAGAAGAAACTAAGCCCGTACGCTTATAAACTTAAACTGCTAACTAAGATAAAAATATATCTAACGTTTTATGTAAACTTGCTATAACCCTTAAAGAGTAAACCTATAACTCGCAAAGTACTACCGCTATCTCTCGTAATTGTTAATAACGGTAACAGTTCTTACTTTATTAACTTAATTAACGATATATAATAGAAGATATAATCTAAATAATTTAAACTTTTTATTAAATGGAAAGGATATAAAATATAAACTTAGGAAACCTATAACTAGATTAAGACTAATGCGCCTTTTCTAGTAAAAGAATTTTATAAGGACTATCCTTCGCGGCCTACTCTGGCTAGATGGATATAATATAAAAGTAAATAATTACCACCTAACACGAATACACGAAACACGATAGCAGGAAGCTTAAAATTAAAAAAGACTTAAAATATGTTATAATGTTTGTAATACGATCACGTAACATATAAGATATTAAGGAACTTTAACCGCTGGTTAAAGTTATCTAATTAGTCAGATCTGCCTTACTAAGACCTACTATAAAGATATTAGTTCTGCTTACCGCCTTAATTAAGCTAATAGCGATTTTCTATCCCGGGGATGGAAAATCCTAATTGGTCCATTTAACGATAGAATCGGTAAAACCCTATACCGCTACCCGACGCGAAAATATAACACGCAATAAGTTATAAGTCTTAATTAAAATTAAATAATTTGGACCTTCGGCTAAAAGGGGGGGTACTATAATAGGACTAGCCTAGTTACAGTAGGAATATCTCAGTGAAACACTTAATAGATAAATTCCAACGCTTTAACTAAAATCTGCTAGATCAATTAAATTACTAAAGTCCGTCGAAGACCGCGTGCGTATATATGTACACATCGACCACCAAGCCCCTGACTATTTAATTATATAATTCTCTTGTTATTCCCTTCTCTTCTTTACGCAACGTCTTATTTTTAGCGAGAGCTATATACCTTTAGATTTAGATAGAATTTATATTATTCCTTCGAATCTTCTCCGAAGTCTCTCCGTGCCCTTATAATAGAAGTTCTTTTCCAGTAGTAGTCTATACTATAGCTCTAGTAGGTTTATATAAAATACTAGATGTATATAGGCTATAGATAGGGGTAGCTGAAAATAGTAGGCTAGCTTACTAATTCGTTCCTTAATTTAGAAGGGACTTAGGTATCTTATATTAAGCTTCTTTAATAGTTAATAGGTCTTAATATTTGTTAAATATAATAGGACCTTATCGCCTACTCCGAAATGCTTATTTTAGTGCTTACGGTTATATTAAAGTCTTTACTGCTCTTGGGCACCTTATAGGCTCTACTTTATATACTTCCATTACTCCTCCTATTCCTAGAGGTATCCTTATACTCTTTAGTAGATATCCTTAGACTTCCCGGTAGGATCCTATAACTAATTATACGGCCTTAGCCAGTAATTATTAGGTATACTATTAAACCCAAATAGTTAGACGCTATAGGTAATCTAGATTAGTATATACTTATACAATACGTATTGCTTTAAATTATAAGCATACTCTACGTACAGAAGTAGCTTATACTAGTTATCTTACTAGTAGTTTAAATATATCCGCAGGTAAGACTCCAGTTCCTAGTTCTAGCGTTCCATTTACCCATCCGTCTATAGGTAGAAAGCCGTACTATAATAGTAGTCTATCTTTAAATGGAAGCATAGATTTAACTAGTACTAACTTATAAAGACGCTGCCCCTATTAGTAATAATAGAGTGCGGCTAATCTACTTTAAGAAAGTATTTCTCCTTAATTAGGTTGATAAGCTCTTATATATTAATCGTCTTATTAACGGGAAAATATTAGATATACTTTAAAAACATATTAATAAGTATAAGGACCAAATTATATGTTCGTCCTTAGCTATCTTTAGATGGTAAAAGATCTATAATAAAGTCTATGGCGTAATATCGCTATAGCTTATTAGTAGGGGGAACTAATTTAAGTAAACCCTATAGCTTATGCCTGCGGATCTTATATACTTAATACTTCTTATAATAGCTAATATACTCCTTTACTTCCTAATTAAGCCTTAACTAATAGTATTTACGCTAAAGTAATTCTACTATTTTTACTTAACCATAGTGGCCGCCCAAAGGATTATCGTAATTCTTTATAAGAATCTTCTATCGTAAATTTACTTCTTATAGCACCCAAACCTTACTACCTCTACGCAGTAGGCCTATTAGGTCTAGTTCCCAATAGTAACACCTAGCAGCTTCCTTTCTATTACGTTTCCGGTTTACTTCTATATTAAAAATAATATAGAAAGCGTCCCTCTGTTATACCTTACGGATAAAATCCGTTAACTTTTCAGATAGTTCCTAGGTAAGAGCTATTTTGTCCTATACTGCTTTAAGTATAAGACTAGATAGTACTATAGATCTTATAACTCTTTAATGCGTATATATTAGGAAGGCCACTATAAGGTTAAAGTCCTTTAGTTATTATAGGGCTCCGAGTTCCGATTACTCTATAGCTTTGCTATTAGTTTAAGGGAATAGCTTAATAATTAGGGATGGTGTATTACTAGGTTCTGAGAATATATTAGGGATGTCCTATCTAGGTATATTTAGACCCTTATTAGCAACGGACCAGGTACTAGCTAGAACGTTAGTAGAAACTAATAGGGCTTATACCGCCTAAGACTCGGTGTATAGAGCTATAGGTACTTAAGCATCCTATACCTAAAGCTTATTCTATAATATAGGGAGCAAAATATCTATTATCTGTTTTCCTTCTCCTGTTTTAAAGCCTTTAGTATAGTCTAGCCGTCGTAACGGTCTATTAGCAGGGTTGTTTTCCCCTAGCTTATATTTAATCTTAAAATTAAATCGCGTAAGCTCCTTTACCTATTTAGCTTATTAAGGTATAAGCTCCTTTATAGTTATAAAGTAGTATAGATTATAGTAATCTAAGAGTATATACGTGGTATGGCTCGCGTGCTTAAGGTAGCGTCGCCACTATTTAAAGCAGTTAACTATAGCCAGTAGTTCCTTATTATGGGTATAATACCTAACTTTAGGTCTCTAGAATTTTCTACTATAAAATACTACTAGTCTTTAATAGAGCTAGGTAGCGTCCGGATACCTATTAGGTTGCAGTAGAATACTAGTAAGGGTAAAATTTAATATATTAGTGATTATCATTAATAGCTAATCTAGGTTAAAATGCCGCAGTAATAAAGCTTTTGTAAACTTTCCGTAAAGTTTCTAAAAGGCCTCCTAAACCTTTCTAGGCTATAACTATAGCTTATACTATTTAGTCGGTCCCTTTTTAGTTTTCTTTCTTACTACCTTTAAGCTTTTTACTCCTTAGGTTAGGTCTTAGGAAGCTTCTATAATATAGTTAAATAGGTATTAGGCGATATCTAAGTGGTTATAAATAAAGCGCCTATAGAAATTGGCAAAGCCTAGGAACACTTAAATATCCTAGTAGCTTTCTAGCTCCGGCTACTCCTAAATCGTCTATACCCTTACTAGGTCTATAACTACACCTATAGGCGTTACAATATACCCTAAAAACTTAACCTGCTTAGTGTTAAAGATATACTTTAACGCCTTAGCGTAGAGGCCCTAATTATCTAAACATTCTAGCACTTCGCGGACGTGTTGCTTATATTAATCCTCGTCTTCTAAGTAGATTAAGATATTATCTAAATAGATAACGTATATGCGGTTAACTAGTCCCCCTAAGGCTCTGTAAATATATAATTAGAATATCGTAGGCGTATTGGCTAGCCCGAAAGGCATTACTAGATACTTAAAGTAGCCGTATTAGGTCTTAAAAGTGGTCTTTTACTTATTCCCTTCTTTAATACGGAGCCTATAATAGGCGTCTTATAGATCTAACTTTGTAAAGATCTTTACCCTAGATAGTTAATCTAGCATTTCACTAACCAGTAGTAGTAAGTAACGGTTCTTAATTATAATCTTATTAAGACCGCGATAGTTTATATATAGCCTTATAGTTCCATCTAGTTTTAGGATAAAGAGGATTAGCGCGCCTAATGGCGACTTATTAAGCCGGATCCATCCCTTTTCTAGTAAGCTATTAAGGTACTCCCGTAGGATCTTATGCTCTTTACGTAAGAGGTTATAGATAAAAAGGTTTAGCGATTACTTACCTTTTTCCAGATTAATTATATAATTATACTCCAAGTTCTATAGTAGGACGTTAGCTCTCCTACCCGAAAATACCCTTAGTAAGTCCCTTAGGCCTACTAGAATATTTAATAAATTAGGGTCGCGTTTATCCTTTATATTATTATTAGGTAGGTTTTAGAGCTCCCTTAGAATGCTTACGGGCAGTGTTATACGCTATAGTAGTTGCTTATATATAGTTGCTACTATACGTTAAACCGTTTTATACAGTAGCTAGTAGAGGGTAAAGAACTCCTTAACGCAGCGTTTAAGGTGCTGTAGTATACTTTCCGTATATTGCTTAAGCCAGAGTAACCTATAGCGGTTAAAGTATCTTATAAGATCCTTAAGATCGCCGCCTCTCTATAATATCTCCGCGACCTATCTAATAGTTCCCTATAAGGTCTTTATTATAGAGGGGTTATTATCTATACTAGGCTCTATACCTATCTTGCTATTAAATAGGGATTAGATCTAATACTCCTTTAGGTATAGAGCGTATACTATTTCGCCTAGGGCTATATTCTTTAGGATGTCCTTTAAGCTTATTAGTAATATACACCCTTCTAAATCTTTATTGTTCTACTATTTAAAGGCTTTAGTTTTAAAGTGTATCTTAAGATCTGCTTCTATAAGCTAAGGGTATCTAAAGATAAGGTTATAACCTATAAAGTTAACTACCTAGAAGGGTTGCGGGCCGACTACCTTAGTATAGTTATATATGTCGGCTACTAATACTATAAGCTTATAGGCACTATATAGCTTAATCTAATACTTATTTAGGAAGCCTATAATAGGTTTCCGCCACCTTTATAATAGGATAAGTTTATACTCTTTTACCAAATTATATCGTATAAGATTAATTTCGGCGCCGCTGTTATATAATACTTAGAACTGTTATACCTTACCTATAGAAAGTATTATTTTTAGCTTAACAGTAATATAGAGAGTCTTTCCTTCTATATCTTGCCCTAGTTATAGCTAGAAGAGGTCCGCGACTAGGGCTTTTCTTTTTTTAGATTGTTAGTGCGGTTATTACCCTACTTATTTTTCTAATAAAATCTACCTCTAGAGTTTTCTCTTAACTTCTTAGAGTGTTCCTATAAAGGTACTAAACGGGTATTAGGTTAACCCTAAAAGTCTTTCCCGTTATTTAAGGTTCCTAACTTTAACCCTTCTAAAGTTCTTTTTAAGAACGGCTTCTTTAAAGGTTAGGTCTGCCCTACATTACTACTAAAGTGCCCACGCTTTTAGTAACCCCCTAACTTTTTACTAGAAGAGGTTTGGTTCCTTACTATATTTTTAGCGTTTAGAACTACTTATTTAAAATCCGTATATATAGTAATCCGCAATAGGGCTCCCACGCGCTTTATTTTATTATAAATTACTAGCTTAATTTTAGCCTAGATAAACCTAATCTTCTCCTTTTTATAGATACTACCGTCCTTATTTTTAAAGGGCTTTAGATTTATCTGCTAAGTGTAAGTTTATATAAAGTTCATAAACTAGCGGAAGTTATAGCGGTCTAGCTATATCCCATTCTAGAATAGCTCTATATTATTATATTATATAATATACGGATCTTAAGTCTATTTCTTTAGGAAGGTTTACAGCTATAGCTATATAGTAATTTACTCTTTATTAAGCTAATTAAGTGCAATCTAATTTAGTGATCGGTCTTTAATCTTGCTAATAATCCAGCGTATACGCTCTTTAGTATTATCTTATTGTCGGGAATATAGGCAAGTTGCCGTCACGTATCGCCGCGGCAGTAGCGTGGCGAGGAGCCTTAAGCTCCTCGCCCTCCTTTATTTTAATATAGAATAATAATAATAATTATACTATCTACAAACCGTAGCTATATAATATCACCTTATATAACCAACACTAATTAGTAGTTAACTTTACTGTTATACTATAGAGCAGCTAGGTATTCCACTAAGAAGAGATAAGCTACTATACTAGTACTACTTATACTAAAGGGAGCTGTCTTTTAAGGTTAGAACTGGTCCTAAACCTTAAATAAAACTCTTCCACGAATCTAAGGATTTAAAGGCTAGAACTGGTCCTAAGCTTTTTCTAGATTATAAATTTTTACGTCTATTACGCAGAACAATACGCTTTATAAGTCTTTACAATTTAAGGCTAGAACTAGTCCTAAGCCCTATAATTGCAAATATATATTATAAACACGTACTAAATAACAAATATATATTACGAACATGTATTAAACAACAATTCCTACGCCAATAATACTTCCATCCCTCTAAAAATATGGCTACACCTACTTTAAACAACTAGGAAGACTCCTTACTACTAGGGGTAGCTTTATACGCGAAACTTATTAATAAAAATTGGGACGAATTTACTTTTAATATAATAACTTATACTATAAAACAAGTTAATAGCTTTCTCCTACACTATATTATATTCTACTAAAGTAGACACTATACCGATTTACAGCTATAGGAATATTTTAGGGAGGATTTTATAGGATGGACCGCTAACACCTAGGCACTTAGTAATATTAATATTATTTAGGATTTTTAAGACTTTCTTCGTAGGAACGGGGTATATGTTACTAAAAATAGTAACCTAATTACTAGCAATATTTAGGCCGTTATTACTAGTATAGAAGAACTAGTATAGATGGAAGCTAAAATTATATATTAACTACGGAAACCTAAAACTAACCTATATTTTGTAAAAGGTAACTTTAATTTAAAATAAAACCCCTAAAACGCTACTATCCTACCTAAAGGTGCTCTCCTACCTAGAGGTACTTTTCCTCTACCTCTACTGCCTTTAGCTTCTCTACCCTAACTAACCGGTAAGCCTCTACTATAAGAAGTTACGAATCTAATAAAGGTATATTTAGACGAAGAGAAGAAGTTTAGAGAAGAACTATATAATATACTTAGAGTAAAACTATAGGTCTTCTATAACTNTTGTAANAANGTTNNAATTTAATNCCACTAGTACTACTACGCTTTCTCTATTATATTAAAGGGATAGGTAGTAATATTTTATTACAACCATATTGCGGGTAAAAACTATAGCTTTAATATAATGCTTTAGCTTACTAGAGCTTACTTTAAGACTAATAAAAATCGCTAACTTTATATATCCAAATGGCGAGAAACTATATTTTAGAGAGTTATTGCTTCTAACCCAATAAAGACTTATTTAGAGTGCCTTTAACTACTCTTTAATAAACTCTAGAAAATCTAATATGGCTTTACTAAAACTTACTAAAATAAGAATAGCCTAAGGGACTAGGTTATCTTAGCCTGCCATAGCGTTTCTGGGTGTAATTTGGCGCTATATAAACCTATAAATATATTTAAAGGAGTATATACTAAGCTATGCTCTGTTATAGGTACTATAATATAAATATAAAAACCTTAATAGTTTTATATTAAAAACCCTACCTAACTAAGCGTTCCTAACTAATATAATTATAACTAGACTAATTAAATATATAGCGGCCGTGGTAGGGAATACGGTTGTATAATTACAGCACCTGTTGTACCAAACGCGTGCTTACGCGTTCGGTACACCAGGTACGCGTTTACGCGTTCAGTGCACTAACCACTCGCTTACGCGCCTGGTGCACTTATGAAGCACTAACTAATTAGGGGGGAGGTGCATCAGTATATAGACCACGTAGTCTGCTTTATATAATCGATAGTCACCACCATCCCAAAGAGCATATAATACTATACGTATTTCGTGCCCCGGGATACGACTCACTCGTGCTATTAAGTTAGTACGAACAACGGTAAAGGGTATAATTAACGTTAACTATAAGGTAATTATAGAGGTCCTTATAGAGGTTTATTTTAAAGTAATCGCTAAAAAAAGTGCTATATTTATAAGAAGCTAAATTGCTAGTTAACTAGACACTCCCTTAATAAGCGAAAAGAGGTATATAATAAGTTCTATTAGAGTATAAAAAACGTTAGAAATCGCGAGGTTATTATAGCCTACTTTTAAAGCTTCCTAGTTTAATATAAAGGCGTAAAAGATCTTAAGGGTGAGGTTAATAAGGTTAAACAGCTCCTTATAGATATAGAAATTAAGGATTACTCTCCTAACCAATACTTTACGGAGTATAGTAAGGTAGATAGTATATAAACCGTTACTATTTTTAATAACCAATCTACGCTCTATTCTATTACAAAATTAGATATCTTTAATAAGCTAAAGAAGAGTTCCGCGTTTTCCTTTAATAATAGATACTTAGCGTATATCTTCTATAGTATTATACCGGATACAGAAGCCGTAGAAGTATCTATAGTAGGAAAACCTTAAGTTCGAGCTCTTTAGTAGCTTAATAGCTCTATTTAGATTAACTAATTAATGGTAGGCTAATATACAATTTGCTTTAGTAAAGGTACTATAATCTCTCTTGGCACAATTAGGGTCCAAACCCCCTTAGGATATATTACTTTCCATATTATTCCTATAAATACTCCATTTCTATTTTATATTAAAGATATAAATAAATTAGGCGTTAGGCTTAATAACCTTAAGAATATACCTATTTAGGGAGATAATTAGGTGCCTATTATGCCCAAGTAGGGCCACCCCTAGTTACTCCTTTATTAACTAGAGAAGAGTATTACTTAAAGCTAATTAACTAAGTCGGAATTACGCTAACTATACCGTCGTTTTAGCTACCTATCCATTTATTAATTACTTAGGGTTCTTTAGCAAGTAGGCTATAAAGTTAAGGTTAAGGCAATTAAGTATCTTATAAAGTATTACTATTACTACTAAATAAACCAGAAGTCCCCTAGCCAATTTAAGTTCACCCTTAAAAATAACTACGACTTTAACTTTTATATTATTATTAACGTTATATATCTTAGCGGCAAGCTAGTGCTTTAAGTTATTAACTTCTTAACCTCCTTTTAAGCCGCGTATTTCTTAAAAGATATATTAGCTAGAAATGTATAGGATACCCTTTAGTTATACTAGATTAATATCTATTTAGGACCCCCTAATTAAATCGTTTATAATATAAGAAAGAACTTCTTATCTATAGAGTTCTAATAATAGATAAAGGCAATAGTAATTAAGGTTAAGGAAGTCCCTATTTATTACGGCACTGGTAAAACTTAGTAGAACTACGCACCGGCAAGTTGCCATAGATTGCCGCATATTGCGGTCACGTGACGCGAAGATCGTATATAGCTTTGAGCGGCGCTCCCCTTCTTCTCCTTTCCTTTCTTTAGCTTTAGATTCTCGTTTATAGACAATCCAATTATACAGGCTTGCGCGACCCTTTTACCGTGCTTATTTCTCGATTGATTAAGTCGCTAACATTATCTAAAGCTTACTCTACTCTTTCTTCCTAAAAAGGAACTTAAATATATCTATAAGAACATAGAATAGGACCCTAAGGACATTACTAGGACCATAAAGACAGGACCTAAAAAAAAGAACAGAACCCTAAGGAAAGAACCTATAAGACACGCATAGACCAGAACCCCTAAAGAAATTACCTAGAATTACCTAATACCCTTACCACTATGCCACGAACTATAGTAGTAGGTAAAGCAGCTGCAGAACCCTTAAATACTTTAGATAAAGAAACAATTAACGTTTTAACCCCCTAGGCGGAGCTTGCGGCTGCTAATACCAAAATTAAACAATTGCAAGAGCTGCTTAAAGCTAGAGATACCCCTGTATCTAATAATAAGTCATTATTAAACAACTAAAGACTTACTATAGTCCTTTAGGCCCTATCCTAGCGCCTTAGTAGATCTACTAAGGCCCATACAGTACCGAAGCGGTTAATAAAAGTCGCGGACCCCCTACTACTTACAGATGGAACCGACCCTATATTTAATAATTAGAAGCTTTAATTACGGGACAAGCTTAAAGTTAATGCAGACTACTTCCCTAACGCCTAAGCCAAAATGGCCTACGTCTTTAGCCGTACTGGCGGAGACACTTAGACGCATTTACGCCTATAATATACTAAAAACTTAGTAAACCCCTTTATCTCTAAAGAAAAAATAATTAAACACTTATCTTCTATTTATAAAGACCCTTTTAAAGTATAAAACGCCCGCCTTAGCTATAAAAGCCTAAATATAAAAACAATAGAGACCTTTTCGGCCTTTTAAACCCGCTTTCTATACCTAGCCGGATAAGCCTAGATCCCCTGGGAAGACCTACTGCTAAACCTCTTTAATAAGCTTACCCTGGACCTATAGCGGGCCGTATTACTAGCTTATACTATAGTATAGACGTTAAAGGAACTTACGGACCATTGCCTAGCTATTAACTAAGGCCTTTATTAAATTAAGGCACGCGCCAACTAGCTAAAAACTAGAAACCTTATAAACCAGGCCGTAAGTACTACGAGTACAGCCTATAGTGCCCTAGTATAATCGGCAACTTCTATAGCTAACCCAACAGCTAACCGCGTAGCTACCCCTATTATAGGCCTAGTATATACCCGGCCTATATATAGCAACCTCTATATATAGGCCCTTAGCGATTAAGGAGCTTGCTTCTTATGCGGTTAAATAGGCCACCCTATAAGAAACTGCCTAATAAAAGTAAAGACAAATAAGGTCCTATTAATTTAGGAGGATAGTATAAAGCCGGAAAAAGAAAAACCTTAAAGGAAGACTTCTCTCTAGGGTTAAAAGGGATCAATATATCACATATTAATCTAGGTTGGCTAGTTAGTAGAAGAAGCTACACTATCCCTTATACTTTATTTCGCAATAAATATTAAGTTTTAACCTCTGCTTTAGCTAACTTAGGAGCAAATACCTTTACCTTAATTAATATAAGGTGCGCTGTAAAACTGGCTAACTTTTTAAATGTACCCCTTAAAGAACTGCCTAAACTAATCCCTATTCGCGGTTATAACGGATAGATAGGGCTACCTATTATAACTATCTTATAAATTTACCTCCGCGTTAACGGACGAAGGCAGTATAATATCCCCTTTCTTATTACGGACTTAGGAAGCCATAATATAATCTTAAAAAGAAAATGGCTAGGCTATTTAGGCTTACAGCTTAAAGTACGGAGTAGACGGCTTATCTGGCCTAAAACTCTACCCCTAACCCCTTCCTTTATAAAAGAAATCAGCATTATAATGGAAAACCTTATACGGCCCTAGATTAATACCATTTACTAAGCCGATGCTATGCGTAGAGACCAGGCCTTTAAGAAGGACGTACAGCTTAACCCGTAACGGATCCGTATACTACGCCGCCCTTAGACTACCTATATTACGTAACCCGCACTAGAGACCTAGAAAGTTAGTAATAACCTAGCTAAGTTCCCTATAGAGAACCCTATAAAGCTATAAAGGAAAGCTAGGGATATCGGACACTATATTAAACTAATAAATAGAAAGGACAACTTACGGAAAATAGAACGTAAGCTAAGGAAGACTATAAACCCTATACTGCAAACCACGGCCTAATAGACGCCAAAGAAACCTACGGACCTCCCACTAGTTAATATCTGCTATATTAGCGCTATAGGATTCTACCAGAACCTAGTTTAGCCTAATACCGTTACCTTTACAACTAGCCTATACAAAATTAACCAAATAATTAAGGAAAAGGAAAGCGAGCTTAACGGATAGAAAAGTAGGCTTACGGATAAAGAACTAGTGGAGTAAAAACTGCCCAATTAATACCGGAAATTTAAGAACGTATTCTCTAAGGCAGCGTCTAATATACTTTTACCCTACTAACTATATAACTATAAGATTAAGATTAAGCAAGATAAGGGAAGCACCTTTAGCTTTAGCCCTTTCTACCTATAGTCTATTACTAAATTATAGGCTATAAAGCAGTACCTTATTAACAACCTAAATAAGGGCTTTATTAAGCCTAGCTAAGCCCCTTTTAACTTACCTATTCTCTTTATTAAAAAGCTAAATAGAGGACTACGCTTTTACATTAACTACTATAAGCTAAATAATATAATCTATAAGGACCGCTACCCGCTGCCCTTACTTAATAAGACTCTTACCCAAATAAGTAGAGCTAAGGTTTTTACAAAACTTAATATCCGCTAGGCCTTTTACCAAATTAGGATAGACCCTAGGTCTAAGAATCTTACTATATTCCGGACCTATTACGGGACGTATAAATATAAGGTACTTCCTTTTAGACTAACTAACGGACTAGCTATATACCAGCGGTATATAAACGATATACTCTTTAACTACCTTAATAACTTCTATACAGCCTATCTAGATAATATTATAATCTACTTAGAGAATAAACTAGAATATAAGGAGCACGTCTATAAAGTCCTATAACGGCTCCGCGAAGCTGGCCTCCAGGCCAATATTAAGAAGTTAGAATTTAGTGTTAAGCGTATAAAGTACCTAGGTTTTATTATTAGCATGGACGGAATTAAGGCCGACCTAGAGAAAACGACCGTAATTAACTAGTAGACGCCCCTACGGACCGTAAAGGGGGTGCAATTGTTTTTAGGTTTCTGTAACTTCTACTAACGCTTTATTAAAAACTATAGCAGAATTGCCTGGCCTTTTAACTGCCTTACTAGGAAAGACCAGCCCTTTTACTTTAACGCCATATATATGCAGGCCTTTAATAAGCTTAAAAAACAGCTAGTGTTGGCCCCCTTACTTGCCTACTTTAACCTAGAACGGCCCTTAATGCTAGAAACTGATGCCTTAGATAGCGTAATAGCTAGTGTTTTTTCCCAGAAGCAACCGGACGGAGAATAGCACCCTATTGTATACTATTTAAAGATTATAATAGATGCTAAACTAAACTACCACATCTATAATAAAGAAATGCTGGCTATTATCTCTAGCTTTTAGCACTAGCGTATATAGCTAGAGGGGACCCCTAAACCTATTAAAGTAGTATTAAATTATAAGGCCTTAGAATACTTTATAATAACTAAGGCCCTTACGGCCCGGCAAGTACGCTAGGCGGATATCCTATCTTAGTTTAACTTCTTAATTATATATAGACTAGGCGTTATAAACCGTGCAGATGCTCTTATTAGGCGTAAATAAGACCTAAGTAACTATACGGCTATAAAGATCTTATTATAGACCCAGACGCTACTATAACTAGAGCACCTTAACCCCTAAATATAGGCAGAACTAAGTACAGACTCCTTAGGCACCGAGATGTATCCTATTAACCCTTTAGGACTTAACTTAATTAATAAATTACTGCAGATAAATTATACGGCCCCTTCTCTATAGGAGTACCGTAAAAAGGCAAAGAATGTTACCAGCCCATGGTCCCTTAAAAATAGATTACTTAAGTATTAGGAACGGCTGGTAGTGGTAGAGGAACAGAACATACGGACTTAGCTTATTACTAAAGCATATACCTAGGTCTCTACGGCCTACCCTAGAAAGAATAAGACCCGTAGGATTATTAGCGACCGCTACTACTGGCCCGGAATAGTTATAGATATTGACCGCTATATACGGAACTGCAACGACTGCTATAGGTCTATAATTCCACGAGATAAGACCCTAAGACTATTAAAACCCCTCCTAATGCCCAACCGCCCCTAGTAATATATCTCTATAGACTTTTATAAGCTACCTTTAGACCGTAACGGATATAATATAGTTATAATCCTAGTTAACCGCTTCGGCAAGCGCCCATTCTTAATTCCCTATTATAAGAATATTAATGCTAAAGAAGCAGCCCAACTATATATCCACTACGTCTACCAAATTTATAGACTACCAGATACTATTATATTTGACTATAGGCCGCAGTTTATATTAGCCTTTTAGAATAAGTTTACCTAGATTCTAGGCATTAAGCTAAAGCTTTCTATAGTATATCACCCCCAAATAGACGGTTAAATGGAGATTATAAATTAATACTTAGACCAGAGACTCCGGCCTTTTATTAACTACTTTTAGAATAACTAGGCTAAACTATTGCCCTTAATATACTACGCCTAAGCGACCCTACCCTACAACTCTACCGGATTTACCCCTATTTAACTAGAAATAGGTTACCTACCCTATATAAGCTTTAACTAGGAAAGACTAGAAGGGCCCTAGACTATACGCGAAAAACTATCTTATAAGAAAGCCTAGTAGTACGCTAAGCGCTTAGAAGAAGCTTAGAAAGTAGCCTATATAAACCTAAAAAAGGCCTAAAAATTAATAGAATAGCAGGCAAATAAGCATAGGCGCGAGCCTGACTTTACTATAGGTATATAGTCTAGGTTATAATAAAGAACTAGAAAACAGAACGGCCTAGCCGTAAGCTAGACTATAAGATAGCAGAACCATATAAGATTCTTAATAAAGTAGGCAACTCGTACAAGGTTAAGCTCCTAAACTTAATTAAAGTCCACCCTATCTTCTTACCGGATAAGCTATGGAAAGCTATAAATAACCTACTGCCCGGATAAAAGAATAAACCTCCCCTGCTAATTTAAGTTAACGACGATAATAAATAGGAAATTAAAGAAATACTAGCCTATAAACTTGTAAAGGGAACGTTAAAGTATTGTATTAGTTAGAAAGGATATAACCTAGACCCCACTTAGTACCCTATATAGACCTTTATAGGTAGCCCCTATAAGCTTTAGGAGTTTTATAGCTATTACCCTAATAAACCTGGACCGCTAAAGTACTTAGATAAGTAAATAGAATGCTAGTATAATAAAGACAATAAGCTACTAGAAGAACATAAGGACAAAAACACCCTAGAAATTTCTTAGTTATATAAGGTGCTAAAATATCCAGGAACTTTAACTGGCGGTTAAAGTTATCTAATTAGTTAGATTCTCTTACTTAGACTTTTAGCGGCAAAGCCTAAGGGCAGGCTTTTTTGGAGGGGGGGGTAATGTTACGGCACTAGCAGAACTTAGCAGAACTACACACCGGCAAGTTACCACAAATTGCCGTATATTGCGGTCACGTGACGCAAAGATCGTATATAGCTTCGAGTGGCGCTCCCCTTCTTCTCCTTTCCTTTCTTTAGCTTTAGATTCTCGTTTATAGACAATCCAATTATACAGGCTTGCGCGACCTTTTTACTGTGCTTATATCTCGATTAACTAAGTCGCTAACACCATTAAGGCACATAATAGTATTAAAAAAGTGGAACGATATTACGCGCCATTACGCCGCGTATATAAGATTATCTCTTTAGAACTAAAGGATGCTAGTAAAGAACTTACCTTGCAAATAGCTATTAAAGCTATTAATAATTCCGCTAGCCCGGATAGACTTATACCTATATTACTAGTCTTTAGCGCCTACCCTTAAATAACTAATAATTCTTTACTATCTCCCTTTATTATATAATAAGCTAAGGCTATTTATAAGGCAATAAAGGAGGTATAATGTCTCTACGCTATACGCCAGGTTAATAACGCACTAGGAATAAGAAATAGCCCAAATATCTTAACTACGCTTAATCTGCTACTCTAGTCTAAGGTACGTGTATAGCGTAAAAAAGGAGGATAGTTAGGCCTATATTAACTTATTATAATTAATAGTTAAACTTATACTATTTAGATGCCTTACAGACCTACTTAATTCCGTTTAACTGTTATTAAGCCTTACTATAAAGATAATAGTTCTAAACCTTTATAGGATACCCTAGAAAATACTCTAAAGGAGAACTACAATTAACGTACTTTAGAAGGCGACTACAATTACAATATAATTGTAGTAGATATGCTATAACCACGACGCAGTAGAGGTCGCCTAAAGGGATCACGAAATTGCTAACATTTTACTAATTTTAAAGAATAATTTATTACCGCCATTAAGAATAGAGTTAAGTTATTAATGGCCTTTATAACAGCTAAAGAGAAGGCTAACTTTAAGCTCGCAAAACAGCTCTAAAAGGAAGGTCGTATTATAACCTTAGGAGCTCCTTTTTAAGCATCCAATAAGTAGGAGATCGATGGTCTTATTATAAGAGGAGTTTTTAAATTTAAGAAGTATAACCCTACTAAGTTTAATAAAGTTCGTATCTTTAAGTTAAGGATAGTTAATAAGATTAAGGGCAAAGCTACTAATACCCTATTTAAGAAATTAAGGCTTATTATCTAAGGCTACAACAATAATAGTAAGGAGATAATTCTTATGCAATCTCCTATAATTTAACAAGTTAGTTAGCGAGTTATTGTTACGCTAGCTCCCTCCTTAATAAAGAATAGAATAGCGGTCTATTTATAAGATATTACTTAGGCTTATACCTAATTAGAGACGCACCTTTAGTGCTTAATACTAGTATACCTTCTAGAGTAAATTCGCCACCAATATCCTAAAGATATAATTATAGTTATACTTAAGCCATTATATAGAATCGCAGAGGTAGAAACCTATTAGTGGGCTACCTATAGTAAGCACTATAAAGAGAAGCTTTTAATNACTACTTCTATATTNNATCNNTNCTTCCTTATNANAACTANNGGNACNCTATTTNGAATTATNGGNATATAAACTAATAATATAATTATCTTAGGAGACGACTAATTCTTAGCTCTTAAAGAAGATAAGCTAGTAAAGGCAAATCTTATAGCAAAGCCAAAAGAAAAGCTTAATTTAATAATATTATTACTCTTTAATAGATATATCCTCTCCCTAAACAAGGATTTTATTGCTTTACACTAGAAGGGTTAAGGCAAGAAGATCGATATTATTAACGTTAATTCTCTAAAGCAAGGATATATAGAGCAACGTACTTATAGAGCTTATGTTGCTTCTATCTGTTAACCTAAGGCTTTATTTAATCTCTCTATTACCGCCTAACACTAGAAACTAACTAAGGACGACGTTCTTGCCCTAAATAAACGTCTTTTCTAGTAAATAAACTATCTCAATTGGGGACTACTCTATATACCTATTAATCTTCCTACTGCTAAGCTCTTTATATTTATTAATAGATCGTTCATAAATAATAAAAATTTTAGCTCTTAATTAGAATATAAGATTATTATTACGAACGAATTTACTAGAGAGAATAACTTTATAATCTATGGCAATCTTATCTATTAGAGCTTAACTAAGAGTAAGTATATTACTTAAAGCGTTCTAGCGTTAGAAATATATAGAATAGTTAGCGGAGTTGATATAGCAATTGCAATTAGAACTACCCTAAAGATAATTATAGATCGACTCGAACTTCCTATTATCCCTATAATTATATACACCGACTTATATTCCCTCTATAAGTATTTAATTAAGCTTAGTACCATAAAGGAGAAGCGCCTTATAATTGATATTATAGCACTTTAGCAATCCTACAAGCGTTAAGAACTCTTTAAGATTTAATAGATTAATGGCTAAAATAACCCAGTAGATGTAATAATAAAGGCGAACCTAAATAAGGTACTAGAGACATTTATTAATATAAATACTCTACATATATAAGTTAAAGGTTAGGTTAAAAGGGAGTCCCTAGAAATTTCTTAGTTACGTAAGGTCTTAAGATATTTAGGAACTTTAACCGGCGGTTAAAGTTATCTAATTAGTCAGATTCTCTTGCCAAGACTTTTTTTTAGAGGGGGGAGTATAATATTCTGCAGGCCCTAACGCGATATCTACCCACGACTCCTAAGTAAGAAAGCACTATATACTAAGAGGTAAATGTTAGGATAGCAAGACTTATATTATAACGGTAATAGTAAGTAAAAAGGATTAATATTTAGTACGCTAGTCGAGTGGTATATATATATAGATGGTAACCGTAAAAGAAGAGTTGCTAGTGTCGGGAATATAGGTAAGTTGCCGTTATGCGAGGCAAGTTGCCGTTACATAAGGCAAGTTGCCGTCACGTGTCGCCGTGGCAGTAGCGTGGCGAGGAGCCTTAAGCTCCTCGCCCTCCTTTATTTCAATATAGAACAATAACAATTATTATACTATCTACGAACCGTAGCTATATAATATTACCTTGTGTAACTAATACTTATATTATTAGCATCTTAAAGAAGTTATTTACCTTATAAACCCAATCGTCTAACTGCTAGGCGTTAGGTCTATAGCGGAGTTCTAAACTACTAAAGGCCTTAGCTAGTTAGTCTATATCCTTTTTTTATTTATAGCGTAAATAACTCTCTAAGTCTTTTATACCTTCTTAGGTAGGTACTAGGTAACTTCTAAAAAGCCCTTAGCCTTAACTAGGTTATAAAAGAATTTGCCTAGCTTAGATTAGACCCTATTAGATCTAGATTTACCCTTAAAGGGTTCTAATATATTTATTAGTAGCTTCCTCCTATATAGCTTCCGTAAGCCTTATAATAGCTTCCTAATATCTATCTTAAAGGAGATTAGTATAGGGCTCTTAACCTTCTAAACTTAGGCCTAGGGAAGCTCCTACTATAGAGGTAGTATTAGTACTAGTAGCTAGTATAGGCTTCCTAACGGGGCTTAGGTCTTAAGTTAGTAGTTAGCTTAAATTACCTAAAGAGGTAGGCCCGCTTAGCTTATAAGCAGTCTATATACTATTACTATGCCAATTATAGGCCGGTGGTCTTTTGGGAGGGTTTTAGTTGGTTTCCTAGTTAGACGCGTTAGTATATTCCTTTAGCATTTTTAGCTTAGGGAAAGATCTTAGAGTTACCTCTAGCGCTTAATCTTCTAATTAGCTTAGGTAGGGCTAAAGGGGTTCCGGTTACTTTTTAGTAGCGTTATAACTATTATAGAGGGTATCTGCGTTTTCCTTAATGGTAACTATAGGTGTATAAGAGTCTTTAAGCTCCTAGAGTATCTAGGTATTAGGGCTTATTTAGCCGTCTTACCTAAAGGATTATATTGTCGTAATTTCTCGCTATTAGAGGGACCTTCCTACCTTTGCGCGACGGCTTTCCATAAGGTATCCATAGAGTTTCCATTTAGGTTATCGCGAGATTTTTTTAAGGAAGGATAGTGGTTGTAAATAAAAGATATAAATAAATAATCTGGTCCTTAAAACCGACTACCCCTTTAAAAAGGAGTAGGAAGGATCTTATAGACAGGGGGCTATAAGGACACGATTATGGAATAGGATAGATTAGTAAGAGAGACGAATCCTTATGGAGGTAAGGCCTCTAGGATCGTGGAGACTATATACTACGGGCACGTGCCTTTAGCACGTAACTGGCGACCATCCGAGGGGCGTCTAGGGGTTGTCCTAAGGGCAACCTAAGGTGTCCGCAATAATATCCCTTATAATAATACTTCTAGTATAAGCTAAGCGAGCTAGAAGCCTTCGTCCCGCGCTATTTTTTATCCTCTTTCCCTTATTTCTAATTTAGAAACTAGTTAAAGAAGCTATAAAAGAGCCGAAGCGGGAGAACCTGGTATATTTTCTTAGAATCTTTCCCTATATAGGTACAGTATCTAGAAATTATTAGCTCTCCACTAAGTTAGGCCTAAGAGGAAGCCGCTAAATAGGCTATTACTTACTAATACTAGTGCTCTTTAATGCGGTTAAAGAGATTTATACTACTATTAGCATAGTCCTACGTTATAAAATCGGATTCCTTAAACTCTTTTAATTATTTAAGGTAGTATTTTAGTAGATAGTCTTAATCCTTATAAAGCTATGCTTAAGCGGGCGCTTTACAAGCATTATTAGATTTAGTGATGCTATTAGCGTTATAGTTAATGCCACTATTAGCGTTGCAGTTGGCGTCACTATTGGCATTACTATTGGTATTACTGTTAAAGACGGTCGGTTCTATCCCGTAGCTGTTACTATCGCTATCCATATCTATATACTTATTATTAGTAACGCTAGATAATAAGCTGCAATCTAATAGTTAAGTGCGCCGCATTTTATAAAGGTAGAAGAGAACTTAGGGTAATAACAGCAAAAAGGATCTAGAGAGTAATATAGGGTTAAGGAGAGAGGAGGGTAAAGAATAAGAGAAGCGGGGCGTAGGTTAAACGGATTAGAGGTAGGAGCTATAAAGTATATATAGCTTTGGCGCCGGGCACGTAAAAGGGTTATATTTCTAAATAAACTAGTCTGCCTATAAAATGGGGCATAGGGCGGTAAGTAAAAGGCTTAACATTTGACCGGCAAGCAAGAGGCTTAGGGCGGCGGGGAATTTTGGCAATATAATCTCTAAAAACAGCGACAAAACCCTCCTAAAACGGCAGTTAGATCTCCATTTTCTTTTTTAATAGAATAAATTAATACCCCCTAATTAATACATGTATACCCCTTTTAAATTACTTTTAAAGCTACTTTAAAAGGTCTAAATAGCTTATCTTTAAATAATAATAGGTAGGTATAAATTAATGGCTATAGTATTACCTAAAAAGAAAGTAAATATATGTTGATCGGTAGTCCGTGCACTAATTATAAGAAAAGAAGAACTTATATATAGATTAATCTATAAAAAAAAGAGACTATTTATATATAAGGTAGTACCCCCCTATAGGGGTCCCTAGAGAATGGTAAAACTAGATTAAAACTAGGTCGAGATAAATCTAAAGCTTATATTTAACAGTACCCATTACGGCTAACATACCCTCCCAGCTTTAAGCTCTCTAAGATTGAAGCTGTATCACTAGTCCTAGCGCAGTGTTAAATTTCTTATTAAGGCCAGGTCGTTTATAGTCTTTAGTAAGGCTATATATAAGCTAACTTGTTAATAGGGCCGCAGGTTAGCAGCCACGTTATTAGTCTTTATCCGCCAATACTAGCCGTACTAGTGTTTAGATCCTCCTATACTATTTAGCAATTGTCTATCTATGCCTAGATTCTCTTATATACTCTAGCAATCGCCCATCTAATATCTAGCTAAGCTATAATAGTACAGTTATTATTTTATCCTTAGTAGTATAGTACTAGCGTCAATATAATATAGCAGTGAGGTGCTAGCTCTAGGGTAATATAGCAGTAAGGTGCTAGCTTTAGGGTAATATAGCAGGAAGGTGCCAGCTCTAGGGTAAAGCGGCAACGCGCTATCTTTATAATAATATAGCAGTACGATACTAGCGACTAGTTAGTATCTATAGGCAAATTAGCATAAAGTCTTATTAGTCCTTAGCAGTATAGTACTAGCGTCTAGGGTAATATAGCAGTAAGGTACTAGCTCCTATCCTTCTATTAGCTTATTACCCTAATAAACCTAAACTCTTAGGCCGCCTTATCTTTAGCTCCTGCCTTATATCTAGCACTAAGTACCTACCTTAATCTGGCACCTTAGTACTTACCTTATATTTAGCTCCTGCCTTATCTCTAGTATATAGTAGATATTATTAGTTATAACATTAGTAGAAGAATATAAAGGTAATTATAAGTATATTAATAATTAAAGTACCTAAATACGAGCCTATAGGGACAGCTAATTAAAAGAATAACTAGTGCATAGGAAACAACTCCGGGCTTATAACTGTCAATTAGTAGTCTATATACCGATTATAAGAAAAAAAGAACTTATATATAGATTAATCTATAAAAAAAAGAAACTATTTATATATAAGGCAGTACCCCCCTATAGGGGTCCCTAGAGAATGGTAAAATTAGATTAAAACTAGGTTAAGATAAATCTAAAGCTTATATCTAATAGTACCCATTACAGTCGATAATATAATTCCTTAATAGTTATATATTAAGGTCACTATAATATAAAGAGCGCTAAAAGAATATAATTATAGTATTATAAAGTATATTAAGATATATTTAAGTAGGCTATAGAAGGGCCCCAGGGCCCCCTATATTAGGTAAAACCTAAGTAGATAATTATATAGCCGTAAGGTATAGGCGACCCTAGGTCAACCTAGGGGTAACTTACCCGTAAGGTATGTGCGCTACACATATTTAGGGAAAACCCTTCCTACCTTATATATAGACTCCTCCTTTTTTCCCTTAAGGATTTATCTCTATCTATATAATATACCCTATTATTCTATTATTAGACTCCCTATTTATATCCTTACCTTATATTTAAATCCTTACTAATCCCCTTAGGAAAATAGCTAGTTTAATTTTTCTATAATACCTCTAAAAAGAAAACCGACGCCTATACCCAACGGTAATATACTAGCAATGCGACCACAAAACGTCTTAGAATCTAGTGTAGACAAAGCCGCTAGAAGCACACTAGTAGAATTTAAGCCACCTTTAAAATCTTAAAATAATTAGATATTTATAAACACTAAAGACTAGTTTAACTTATATACCTAGGCCTAAGAAGAGCCTAATAAGGTTACTAGCGTCCTACTAAATACTACTAACCTAAAGGAGCTAAATAAGCTGGCTAAGAAAATAGCCAACTTATAGAGTATTATTAATTTAATAAAGCCCTCCCGTTAACTCTCTAGTAAGAAGTATAAGTTCTACGGCGAATATATACGCCAGGTAAATCTTAACACCCTAGTTAAGAAGTCACTACCTAATATTAGTAGTATAACTTAATAGCATTTTAACTGGTGGATTGCCGCAGTTAAGAACTAATTTAAGGTTAATAACGCTAACTATAACTGTAAATAATGTACGCGCTAGGCTATTAAAGGTCTTATAAAAAACAATTACTTAACTAGTATATTAACGGCTAGGTACTAAGGATAAAGGTCCTTTACTATAGGATAAGGTTAAGACTATAATCTAAGACTAAATTAGGAACCCTATAGTTAGGTACTTTAATAATACTACTATATACTATATAGCTATTATAAAGGAGAACTAGGGGTTTAACGTCTTTCTAGCCTATATACATAGCTTAAAGGACCGCTTCTTATACACCCCTTTTATTAATCCTAAGCAATAGGTAGACTTTTAGTTCTTATACCTTTTAGCCTACCTATAAGTAGAGCTCTTTTGCTAAAACTTTATTAAATGGGTAAGAACTACTAAAGGCCTCTTTGCTAAAATCCGCTATATAGAGTAACTGCTTAATACTATAAAGCTTGCGGAAGACCATATAGGGGGTAACAGCAGATCCTTACGCTTAAAGCGTAGTTATAGCACAGGCTTTATAGACTTAGGTTTAGGGAATAAAATCTAAAAAGGGTGACGCTTTTCTAAGTAAACTCCTAGTGTTAGGACGCCAAGGTCCTTAGGGTATATAGTAATATAACAATAGTAGCGGAATGCAATAGGTATCTGGTTCTTAATAAAATAAAACTATAAAACTAAATTCTACTGTTCTCTAATATAGGGCGACTACGTTTTATAAGCGCCTTGCCTACGCCTTACCTGCGCTAAGCTGGTTACGGCTAGTGCGTCTCTATAGCCTAATAATTACCCCCCCCTTTTTAAGCGGCTATCTATAGCTGACGCTATTATACAATAGGAGTGCTATTATTGTCCTTCGCTAAATAAAAAGTGTTTAATAAATTATATATAAATTAGATAATAGGATAATAGAATAATAGGACAATAAGACACTTAGACCTTATAGAGATCTATAAAAGTAGGAGTTCCCACCTAGGTAGAATATTAGATTTCTATTACGGCACTAGCAGAACCTCGTACCGGCAAGTTGCTATAGATTGCCGTATATTGCGGTTATGTAACGCAAAGATCCTATAAAATATCAAACGGCGCTACCCTTCTTCTCCTTTTCTTTCCCTAGCTTTAGATTCTTGTTTATAGACAATCCAATTATATAGGCTTGCGCGTCCCCTTCTGCCGTGCCCATACCTTAATTAATTAAGTCGCTAATATTATCTAAAGCTTACTCTACCCTTTCTTCCTAAGAAGGAACTTAAATATATCTATAAGAACATAGAATAGGACCCTAAGGACATTACTAGGACCATAAAGACAGGACCTAAAAGAAAAGAATAGAACCCTAAGGAAAGGACCTACAAGATACGCATAGACTAGAACCCCTAAAGAAATTACCTAAAATTACCTAATACCCCTACTACTATACCACAAACCACAGCAGCAGGTAAAGCAGCCGTAGGACCCTTAAATACTTTAGATAAAGAAATAATTAACGTTTTAACCCCCTAGGCGGAGCTTACAGCGGCTAATACTAAAATTAAACAACTACGAGAGCTACTTAAAGCTAGAGATACCCCTATATCTAATAATAAGTCATTATTAGATAACTAAAGACTTGCTATAGTCCTTTAGGCCCTATCCTAGCGCCTTAGTAGACCCACTAAGGCTAATATAGCACTAAGACGGTCGGCAAAGGTTGCGGACCCCCTACTACTTATAGACGGAACCGACCCTATATTTAATAATTAGAAGCTTTAATTATAGGATAAGCTTAAAGTTAATATAGACTACTTCCCTAGCGCCTAAGCTAGAACAGCCTATATCTTCGGCCGTACTAGCGGAGACGCCTAGACGTATTTACGCCCGCGATATACTAGAGACTTAATAGACCCCTTTATCTCTAAAGAAGAAATAATTAAACACTTATCTTCTATTTATAATAAAGTATAAAACGCCTGCCTTAGCTATAAAAGCCTAAATATAAAAATAACGGAGACCTTTTTAGCCTTTTAAACCTGCTTTCTATACCTAGCCGGATAGGCCTAGATCCCCTAAAAAGACCTATTACTAGACCTCTTTAATAAGCCTACCCTAGACCTATAGCGGGCCGTATTACTAGCTTATACTATAGTATAAACATTAAAGGAACTTATAGACTATTGCCTAGCTATTAACTAAGGCCTTTATCGAATTAAGGCACGCGCTAATTAGCTAAAAACTAAAAACCTTATAAACTAGGCCGTAAGTATTACGAGTACGGCCTATAGCGCCCTAGTATAATTAGTAACTCCTATAGCTAACCTAGCAGCTAGCCGCGCAGCTACCCCTACTGTAGGCCCGGTGTACACCCGGCCTATATATAGTAATCCCTATATATAGGCCCTTAGTAATTAAGGAGCTTACTTCTTATATAGTTAAATAGGCTACCCTATAAGGAACTGCCTAATAAAGATAAAGATAAATAAGGTCCTATTAATTTAGAAGAATAGTATAAAGCTAGAAAAAGAGGAACCCTAAAGGAAGACTTCTCTCTAAGGTTAAAAGGGATCGATATATTATATATTAATCTAGGCCGGCTAGTTAGTAGAAGAAGCTGCACCATCCCTTATACTTTATTTCGCAATAAATACCAAGTTTTAACCACTGCTTTAGCTAACTTAAGAGTAAATGCCTTTACCTTAATTAATATAAAGTACGCTACAAAACTAGCTAACTTTTTAAATGTACCCTTTAAAGAACTGCCCAAACTAATCCCTATTCGCGGTTATAATAGACGGATAGGGCTACCTATTATAACTATCTTATAAATCTACCTCCGCGTTAACGGACAAAGGCAGTATAATATCCCCTTCCTTATTATGGACCTTAGAAGCTATAATATAATCTTAAAAAGAAAATAGCTAGCCTATTTAGGCTTATAGCTTAATATACGGAATAGGCAGCTTATCTAGCCTAAAACTATACCCCTAATACCTTCCTTTATAAAAAAGATTAGTATTATAATAGAAAACCTAATACAGCCGTAGATAAACACCGTTTACTAGGCCAATACAACGCGTAAAGACTAGGCTTTTAAGAAGGATATACAGCTTAATCCGTAATAGATTTATATACTACGCCGCCCCCAGACTACCTATATTACACTACCCATACTAAAGACTTAGGAAGTTAGTAACAGCCTAGCTAAGTCCTTAATAGAGAACTTAGGCCCTATATAGCTATAAAGGAAGGCTAGGGATATTAGATAATATACCAAACTAATAAACTAAAAGGATAACTTACGGAAAATAGAATATAAGCTAAGGAAGACTATAAACCCTATACCGCAAAATACGGCCTAATAAATATCCGTAAAGAAACCCACGGACCTCCTATTAGTTAATATCTACTATATTAGCGCTATAGGATTCTACTAGAACCTAATTTAGCCTAATATTATTGCCTTTATAACTAGCTTATACAAAATTAATTAAATAATTAAAGAGAAAGAAGCCCTAGCTTAAGAGAAAAGCGAGCTTATAGATAAGGAGCTAGTAGAATAAAAACTACCCCATTAATACCAGAAATTTAAAAACACCTTCTCTAAAGCAATATCTAATATACTCCCACCTTACCGACCATACGACTATAAGATTAAAATTAAGCCGGATAAGGTGGTTACCCTTAGCTATAGCCCCCTCTAATAGTAATCTACTACTAAATTATAGGCCATAAAGCAGTATCTTATTAATAACCTAGATAAGGGCTTTATTAAGCCTAATTAAGCCCCTTTTAACTCACCTATTTTCTTTACTAAAAAGCTAAATAGAGGACTTTATTTCTATATTAACTACTATAAGCTTAATAATTTAACCCTTAAAGACCGCTACCTACTACCTTTACTTAATAAGACTTTGGCCTAAATAAGTAGAGCTAAGATCTTTATAAAGCTTAATATCCGCTAGGCTTTTTACTAAATTAAGATAAACCCTAAATTAGAAAACCTTATTACGTTTTAGACCCATTACGGAACGTATAAATATAAAGTACTACCTTTTAGACTTACTAACGGACTGGCTATATACTATTTAACTACCTTAATAACTTTTATATAGCATACCTGGATAATATTATAATCTATTCTAAAAATAAACTAGAATATAAAGAGTATATCTATAAAGTCCTATAACGGCTTTAGAAAGCTAGCCTCTAAGCCAATATTAAGAAGTTAGAATTTAGTGTTAAGTATATAAAGTACCTAGGGTTTATTATTAGTATAAATAGGATTAAGGTAGACCTANAAAAGATAGCTATAATTAACTAATAGGTACCCCCAAGGACTATAAAGGGGGTATAGTTATTCTTAGGGTTCTATAACTTCTACTAACGCTTTATTAAGAACTATAGTAGGATTACCCAGCTATTAAGCCTACTTACCCATAAGGACCGGCCCTTTTACTTTAATACCGTATATAGGCAGGCCTTTAACGAGCTTAAGAAACGACTAGTTTCTACCCCCTTACTCGCCCACTTTAACCTAAAACGGCCCTTAATACTAGAAACCGATGCCTTAAATAGTATTATAGCTAGCGTTTACTCCTAAAAGTAGATAGACGGAGAATAGCACCCTCTTACTTACTATTTAAAAACTATAGTAAATGCTAAGCTAAACTACCCAATTTACGATAAAGAAATACTAGCTATTATCTCTAGCTTTTAGCACCAGCGAGCCTAACTAAAAGGCACCCCTAAGTCTATTTAGGTAGTTTCCGATTATAAGGCCTTAGAATATTTTATAATAATAAAGGCCCTTATAGCCTAATAGGCGCGCTAGGCGAACACCCTATCTTAATTTAACTTCCTAATTATATATAAGCTAGGCGCTACTAACCGTGCGGACGCCCTTATAAGGCATAAACAGGATATAAATAACTAAATAGCCGTAAAGATCTTATTACGGACCTAAGCGCTACTATAACTAGAGCACCTTAACTTTTAAATATGGGCAGAACTAAATACAAACTCTTTAGATGCTAAGATATACCCTATTAACTCTATAGAACTAGACCTTATTAATAAACTACTATAGATAAACTATACGGCCCGTTCTCTACAGAAGTACCGCAAAAAGGCAAAGAATATTTCTAGCCTATAGTCCCTTAAAAGCGGACTATTTAAGCACCGCGAACAGCTAGTAGTAGCAAAGGAACAAAACTTATAGACTTGGCTTATTGCCGAGGTATATACCTAGGTCTCTATAGCCTACCCTAAGAAAAATAAAACCTATAAGATTATTAGTAACCGCTACTACTAGTCCGGAATAATTATAAATATTAACCGCTATATACGGAACTGCAATAACTGCTATAGGTCTATAATTCCATAAGATAAGACCCTAGAACTATTAAAACCCCTCCTAATACCCGACCGCCCCTAGTAATATATCTCTATAGACTTTTATAAGCTACCTCTAGACTATAATAGATATAATATAGTTATAATCCTAGTTAANCGCTTCGGCAAGCGCCTGTTCTTAATTCCCTATTATAAAAATATTAATACTAAAGAGGCAGCCTGACTATATATCTACTATATCTACTAAATTTACAGCCTACTAGATACTATTATATTTAACCACAGGCCGCAGTTTATATTAGCCTTTTAGAATAAGTTCACCTGGATTCTAGGCATTAAGCTAAAGCTTTCTATGGTATATTACCCCTAAATANACGGTTAAACGGAGATTATAAATTAATACTTGGACTAGAAACTCTAGCCTTTTATTAACTACTTCTAGAATAACTAGGCCAAACTATTACCCTTAATAGACTACGCCCAAGCAATTTTACCCCACAACTCTACGGGATTTGCCCCTATTTAACTAGGAATAGGTTACCTACCCTATATAAGCTTTAACTAGAAAAGACTAAAAGGGCCCTAGATTATACGCGAAAAACTATCTTATAAGGAAGCCTAGCAGTACGCTAAGCGCTTAGAAGAAGCCTAAAAAGTAGCCTATATAAACCTAAAAAAGGCTTAAAAATTAATAGAATAGCAGGCGAATAAGTATAGGCGCGAGCCTAACTTTACTATAGGCGATATAGTCTAGGTTATAATAAAGAACTAGAAGATAGAATGGCCTAGCTATAAGCTAGACTATAAAATAGTAGGACTATATAAGATTCTTAATAAAGTAGGCAACTTGTATAAGGTTAAGTGTAAGGGTACTTTTAGTCCCTTACTCGGCTGCATCGCCTAGGGGCTCTTAGGGGTCGCCAAGGCTAGCCTTCGGCTAGCCCTTAGCACCTCCTTATAAGCACCTCAGGCTTACAGCCTCCTTCCTCCCCTATTAGTTCGTCTCTGTACTAGGCTATTACCTACCCTTATTACTATATCGTCCTCTTCTATCGACTCCCTATATAACTTATGCTCGGCTTACCTGCTTCCTACCGTACACCCTAGCAATACTACCTTACATTTAAACCAATCCTACACTCTTACGGGTAGTAGCCTGCAGTAAGCTAAGGGCTGCGCCTTTAAGCAAAATCACGATCCTCTATTTTTATTTAGGACGACCGCGTACGCTACAGAGCAGCTATACTAGTAAAACGCCTGGCAGATCGCATCTATATAACAGTATTAAAATACGGATTAGGTCCTCTACCTTACCTAGGACAATCGCGTATGCTATAGAGTAGCTACACTAGTAGAGTCTAGTAGATCGCATCCGCCTTATAGTTAGTAGATATAGATTAGGAGATAAGGAAGATGGTAGCTATCTAGCTAAAGGTTAGGGCTATTTAAATCGTACGCGATTATCTCTAAACGCGATTAGTATACCCGTATACGATTAATAGTGCAGCGGTGCAGCTCTGCCCCAATAGCAACCTAAAGGTAATTTAATTACTATCTAAAGGCTTTCTAGCAGGAGTTAAGGGGGATCATGCGCGATTAAGCTTGTAATACTCTATAGGCTAACCACGGTTTACTTACGTAGGGTAGGAGTCCGTGCCATCTTGCGTACGGTGCCACCTCGCGCACGGTCTCCATTACCAAAATCAATTATTTAAATAAGGCTGCAGAGGACCTAACATTTAATCAAATCTACTGAATTCTTGGTGTAATAGCCTTTAGGAGTCGGCGAATATAGCTAGCTATATATTGTGATCTTGGAATCTAAGTAGAAGCTTCTTCTGCCGCCAAGGGCGTTCACTAGCTAAATCGACCACCTGAACTTCTCCACCATCTACAGCCGTCAAATCTACCCTTTTTGAAGCCAATATAGTATTCGTTTAAGCCTTCTTTAACCTCCAAGTGAGGATTATATCGCATTGCAATTGCCTCTCAGCTTATTTAGCTTCTTTAGCTTTCTGCGTAACGAGCTTTCTAGCCTTAGCTTCTCTCTCTCGGGTTATCTTATCCTATACTCGTTATACCTTTCGTTAATTAATTAAACGCCTCTTCTCTTCCTTTTATAGTTGACGTTAAAGCTTTCCATTAACTTTAAGAGCTTATTTATAATCCTTAGCTTCCTTTTCTTCCTTCCGAAGGTTGTAAGCTTGTTAAATCTTATAGGGGCTAAAGAATGTAGCACTACTATCTTTAGGAAGCGCAAGCTTACGAAATAGAGGCTTTGCACACTTACGCTTCTTCTTCTCATTCTTAAGAGCCCGCTCGTAGCTAACGACCCTATATTATAATATAATATTTAAGGTTGCAAGGCCCTATATAGTATTATTAAGCTTATAAGTGCGCTTATTAAATATATTAGTAACTACCTCTTTAAGGAGCCTCTCTATCTTCCTCTAATTACTAGCTAAGTATAAGGCAGTATTACTAGGGTATATAGTAGGGAGTAGGTAAGCTAAGCATAAGTTATATAGGGAGTCGATAGAAGAGGACGATATAGTAAAGAGTAGGTAATAGCCTCGTACGGAGACGAACTGATAAGGAGGAAAGGGCTATAAGCCTGAGGTGCTTATAAGGAGGTGCTAAGCCTAGCCTTCGGCTAGGCCTTAGCTACCCTTTAGAGCCCCTAGGTAATGCAGCCGAGTAAGGGCCAAAATAACCCTTATATTGCCCCCCCCTTAGTTAGGGCTGGCCCCCAGCCCATATCCTAATAGATTGATTCTATATATAGAAAGGTAAGCAGTGTAGAAGCCTTACTTATATAGGGGAATAAAGAAATAGGGGAAAAGGACTAGCTAAGCAGCCTTAATAAAAACCTTAACCTATAGCCAAAACCCAGTGGGAAAAAGGGCCTATTTTAGGTAGGAAAAGAGCGTCTACTAGTAGGTAAGACTTAATCATATACGATTAGTCTTAGAGACAATCGCCTATAATTAAGTCTCGACAGCTCTATGGCTGACAGCCAGATAGTCTTTACTTAGAGCCGGCTTAATCACAAGAATATCCCTTATATTCCCCCCCCTTCTTACGGTTAACCCCCTCCATTACCTTATAGTAGCGGGAGATTATAGAGGGCTTGTCCCAGAAGGGGTTCGGAGAGATATTAATAGGGTCTTATAAGCTTTTAAAGCAAGCTGGAGCTCTTTAAGCAACCAAAGCCTTGCTAAGAGATCGCGTACGATCTTTATAAGACGTAGCTCTTTTAGAGACTTTAAACTAACGTCTTAATTGCCTTCCCCCGGCCGCGCAATCAGTTTTTGTAAGGAAGTGATAGCTAAATAGCCATACGCGTGTTTCCTTCCTTCTGAATTATACTGTTATTACGGAGTAATATTGGCAATAAGGAGAGATCACGTAGGATCTAAGAGCTGCTGCCATTCTCTTAGGCAAGCTGTGGCTCTTGATGCAAGCTGGAGCTCTTGGAGCGACCAAAGCCTTGCAGAGAGATGATCGCGTACAATCTTTGAGCTGCTGCTATATCTTTTGGGCAAGCTATAGCTCTTGATGCAAGCTGGAGCTCTTGGAGCGACCAAAGCCTTACAGAAAGATGATCGCGTACGATCTTTGAGCCGTAGCTCTTGAAGCAAGCAGTAGCTTAAGGATGGCATTTAACCGCAATAGGATCTCATAAGCTGAGCTTGTAACTTCAGAAGAGACAATCGCGTACGATTAAGTCTTGGCAGCCCTTTGGCTGACAGCCGGAGAGTCTCCGGGTCGGGCCGTAGCCCTTGAGCGATCGCGAACGATCTAAGAGCCGTAGCTCTTGAGGCAAGCAGTGGCTTGCGAGACCACCTACGATCTTGATGAGCCGTAGCTCTTAAAGTAAGCCGTAGCTTAATGGGACAACCGCCTACGGTTTAGTCTCGGCAGCCCTTTGGCTGATAACCGGAGAGTCTCCGGGTCGATCACGTAGGATCGATAAGCCGTAGCTCGATTGCATTTGATCTGGAAGCGCATGGTAGTAGCTATAGCTTTGAAAACTAGCCGTCAGTTCTTCGGATAGCCATTAAATAGCAATCGGATAGCCTCTAGGGTAGCTGCATCTCTTTAAGAACGTTTAACCTTCCAAGCTCTATTAGTGGCACTGCCCTGCGCAAGTGAACCGTGGTTGGCCTATAGAGTATTGCAAGCTTAATCGCGCACGATCCCCCTTGACTCCTACCAGAAAGCCTTCGGATAGCAATCAAATCACCTTCGGGTCGCCGTCGGGGCAGAGCTACACCGCTGCACTGTCGATCGTATGCGTATACCAATCGCCAAGGTAATCGCGTACGATCCGGATAGCCCCGACCCTTGGCCAGGTAGCTACCGTCTCCCTTGTCTCCTAATCCGTATCTACTACCGTAAGCGGATGCGATCTGCTAGACGTCTTACTGGTGTAGCTACTTTGCAGCATACGCGATCGTCCTAGGTAAAGGTAGAGGACCTAATCCGTATTCCAACACCGTTATACGGATGCGATCTCCAGGCGTCTGCTGGTGTACCTACTGTGTCGCAGTGAACGCGATCGTCCTAGGTAAAAATGGAGGATCGTGAAATTGCTCGAGGGCGCAGCCCTCGGCTTGCTGCAGGCTACCACCCGTAAGGGTATAGGATCGGTTCGAATGTAAGGCAGTATTGCCAGGGTGTACGGTAGGGAGCAGGCAAGCCGAGCATAAGTCACATAGGGAGTCGATGGAAGAGGACGATATGGTAAAGAGTAGGCAATAGCCTCGTACGGAGACGAACCGATAAGGAGGGAAGGGCTGCAAGCCCAAGGTGCTTATAAGGAGGTGCCAAGCCTAGCCTTCGGCTAGGCCTTGGCTACCCCTTAGAGCCCCTAGGCGATGCAGCCGAGTAAGGGCCAAAATAACCCTTACACTAAGAGAGCTAAGTGAGTAGACTTACTAGAAGAAGACTGCTCCTCTATATAGGACTTTTCCACCTTATATTAAGCTAAAACGACCTCCGGCTCAAATAGGTATAGTCCTATCTTTTTCCATCCACTTTATATATTTCCTAGTAAAAAGGCTTTCCTAAAGGCTGGCTAGAAAAAGCGGAAGAAGTCTCTCTTGCTAAGGCGTGTTAATCCTTAGCAATTATTAAGGAAGTTATTAAGCTCCTAGCTATAGTATATAGCTAGGGGTAAGAAGAGGGAGACGTTAAGAGGCTGTAATCTATAAGTAGAATAAGGTGGGTATACTATAATAAGGATTTAGTAAAGCTAACAATAGTTAAGAAACTTCATATTAACGTAAGAGCTATACCCATTAATAATAAGGAGCCTCCACTCCCTCCCATAGCAGGCCTTCTGCTTAGTCTTATAATTAAATATTTTAGTAAGCCACATAAATCTAAGCTTGTTATTTGTCTAGCCAGTTAGTAATAAGGCAAAGAAGTAGGGGTGCTTATTAGGCTTAAAGTCTTAAAGCCAGGAATCTTAAAGGTTGCTAAAAATAGCAGTATAGATTAAACCAGGTGAGAGATATAATCTATCGGCACAAATAGTGGCTATAAGGGTAATCCACTCTCTATTACCGTCCTATACTATATAATTAACTCTACTAGCCTTAAAAGCCTTCCAAGAGAAGATTCTTTTAGCTTTTATAAGTGCGCCAATTAGAAATCCTTTTTCGTCCATATTATATTAATTTTCCGGTAGAATATAATATTCGTCAATCTTCCTTTCTAAAAGCTTAAAATATAAGCTATAGTAAAAGGCAGACTCGGCCTTTTTGCGTGCACTATTGATGGGAGTAAGGTAGCTAGTTTTTAAGTCGTTCTAATTAGCCTTTAGCCATTGCGATACCCAGTAAGGTCCGGGCTCTCTTCCTATAATCTCTACTACAAAATTCCGTACCATTAATGTTGTAGGAGGAAGGCCACGTTTAGTAAGTTAATTAACATACTTAATAAGAGCTTTTAATTGTGCTGGGGTAAGTAGACGTTGTAAATTGTATCCTGCCTACCGAGAGCTATAAATCCCATTATAGCGTTTTAAGAGCGTGGATTGGTTACACCCATGCTTTTTTGCAGTCGCCGTAATATTTGGATATTCTTGCGACTTTAAATCTGCAATCGCCTCTTCAATTGACCCCATTTTAGTTGAGTTCTGGTAATTTAAAAATTTCGAAATTTTAGTGTTTTAGTGTGCGAGAGGTGGCACCGTGCGCAAGGTGGCACGGACCCCTAGTGCCACTAATAGAGCTTAGAAGGTTAAATATTCTTAAAGAGATACAGCTACCCCAGAGGCTATCCGATTGCTATTTAATGGCTATCCAAAAAACTGACGGCTAGTTTTTAAAGCTATAGCTACTACCATACGCGTCCAGATTAAATACAATTAAGGGCTACTACCCAATTAGCTAAAGAGCTGCTAAGACTAAACCGTAGGCGGTTGTCTCTTATTAAGCTACGGCTTACCTCAAGAGCTTCGGCTTAGAGATCCTATGTAATCTCGCAAGCTACTACTTACCTCAAGAGCTACAACTCTTAAATCATTCGCGATCGCTTAAGGGCCACGGCCTAACCCGGAGACTCTCCGGCTGTCAGCCAAAGGGCTGCCTGTTCCGACTAATACCGGTACATACGATATTCCAGAACATTTCTGCCTCATTCTGGAACGAGTCGTCCTTGTTCCAGAATAAGTCGTGTATCACTTTGATCGACCTCATTCCGGATTACTTGTCTCATTCCGGAAAAGATCTTTAAAGGTTAGGCCAATTGCTAGGTAGTACAGTAGGTAGAGGCTCGCCAACGCCCACACGCATACTACAAGTCGTGAAGTTCTTCGAAATATATACATTTTATACCTTTATTTTTCTTCGTTTCCAGATTTAATTAGTAAATAGTTATTACATAGGTTCTAGAATAACCTCAAATTACGCTAACTATGCCTACATAACGTCGCCAAAAGATCTACTTAATAAGTGTATATTTGGTGGTCGAATAATATTTTGTAATTAAGTATAAGGCATTTTGCAGAGCTCTCGTAAGCTCCTTTGTAGTGTTAATTTTGCTTAAAAATCGCCCAATTAGGCTTAGCGCAGGGGCTATTGCAAACTTTAAAAAAATTTCATTAATCCTCCCTTACCTACTGCCTCTGCGCATAACTTAATTAGATCCTTAATAATATATACACCTTTTCTATAAGTTCTGAATATATATTTAACTCTACTGCCAGCTTAAATCTAATACTAGCAATAGCAATGTCGTCCGCGTCCACCTCCGCGCTTACCTCCGCGCCCGCACCTAATGCGGCTCCCTTACCTCCTACCAATGCTCCTACCGCGAGCTTACCTGCTATAGGTGTAGGTAAGGATGTAGTAATTAACGGTATAGCTGTTAAAGGAAATATAGAGCGTTCTTCCTACTACTATAGAGGAAAGCCTTATACAAATCGGCTAACGGAGGACTCCTTAGGCGAGCCTCCAGTAAGAGCTTATAGAAGGCTTAATTAACAATAGTAGATAAGGGAGGTAATTAATTAAGCCTACTGGCGAGGCTGCGTAAGCCAAAGGAAAGGAGAACAACAGAGTGAGTAAGATTAATGCAGCTAGGAGAAATCTAAATCGCAATTGCGCTAAACCTAATTAGGTAATTAGTCTATAGCTAGCAGAATATTAAAGAGCCTGGCTTTTAATAAATCTTGGTAAGTTTAAAGCTTTATATAATTTACAAATTTTAGTATCGGGGAACGCGATTAACTACCCCCTACCTAATTAGTTTCTACTACTTATAGACTATATCTATAACGTGGAAAGGCCTTTAAATATATATATAAATTGCAGCGTAACCTAGTTTAGATAGAATCTAATGGTATTATAGTAGTTTGGAGGAGTAGTAAAATTTAATCTCTAGAGTAATAAAGAATCTTATTAGAAAATTAAGATCTTATATTTTTATACCAGAGATCGCGACTATGCTCTACTAAATAATAGATTATAATATCTAAGATATATAGCCGCTTATTTTACAGCTAAAATCTATATATTTACCAAAAAGTTAAAAAAAGCTCTATTAAATCTTAATATAGCTTTAAATCTTTTCCGGAATAAGGCAAGCAATCCGGAATGGAGCCGATTAAAGCGATATACGACTCATTCTGGAACAAGGACGACTCGTTTCAGAATAAGGCAGAAATGTTCCGGAATATTATATATACTAGTATCAGTCGGAACACTGCCGAGACTTAATTGTACGCGATTGTCTCTTCTGAAGTTACAAGCTCAGCTTATAAGATCCTATTGCGGTTAAATGCCATCCTTAAGCTATAGCTACAGCTTCAAGAGCTACGGCTTAAAGATCGTACGCAATCTCTCTACAAGGCTTTAATCGCTCTAAGAGCTCCAGCTTACATTAAGAGCTATAGCTTGCCCAAAAGATATAGCAGCAGCTTAAAGATCGTACGCGATTATCTCTCTGTAAGGCTTTAGTCGCTCCAAGAGCTCTAGCTTACATTAAGAGCTACAGCTTGCCCAAGAGAATGGCAGCAGCTTAAAGATCCTACGCGATCATCTCTACAAAGCTTTAGTTGCTCTAAGAGCTCTAGCTTACTTTAAAAGCTTATAAAACCCTATCGATATCTCTCTAAACCCCTTCCGGGACGAGCCCTCTATAATCTCCCGCTACTATAAGGTAATAAAGGGGGTTAACCGCAAGAAGGGGGGGGAATATAAGGGATATTCTTGCGATTAAGCCGGCTCTAAGTAGAGACTATCTGGCTGTCAGCTATAGAGCTATTAAGACTTAATCGCAGGCGATTATCTCTAAGACTAATTATATATAATTAAGTCTTACCTACTAGCAGACGCTCTTTTTCTACCTAAAATAGGCCCTTTTTCCCACTGGGTTTTGGCTATAGGTTAAGGTTTTTATTAAGGCTGCTTAGCTAGTCCTTTTCCCCTATTTCTTTACTCCTCTATATAAGCAAGACTTTTACACTACTTACCTTTCTATATATAGAATTAATCTATTGGGATATAGGTTAGGGGCTAGCCTTAACTAAGGGGGGGGCAATATAAGGGTACTTTTGGTCCCTTACTTAGCTGTATTGCTTAAGAGCTCTAAGGGGTAGCTAAGGCCTAGCCGAAGGCTAGGCTTAGAACCTCCTTATAAGCTCCTTAGGCTTATAGCCTCCTTCCTCCCCTATTAGTTTGTCTTAGTATAAGGCTATTACCTCCTCTTTACTATATCGTCCTCTTCTATCGACTCCCTATATAACTTATGCTCGGCTTACCTACTCCCTACTATATACCCTAGCAATACTGCCTTATATTAAGCTCCCAAACTTAATTAAAGTTCACCCTATTTTCTTACTAGATAAGCTATAGAAAGCTATAAATAACTTATTACCTAGATAAAAGAATAAACCTCCCCTCCTAATTTAAGTTAATGGCGATAATAAATAGGAAATTAAAGAAATACTAGCCTATAAACTTATAAAGGGAACATTAAAGTATTATATTAATTGGAAAGGATATAACCTAAACCCTACTTAATACCCTATATAGAACTTTATAGATAGTCCCTATAAGCTTTAAGAGTTCTATAGCTATTACCCTAATAAACCTAGACCGCTAAAGTACCTAAATAAGTAGATAGAATGCTAGTATAATAAAGACAATAAGCTACTAGAAGAATATAAGGATAAAAACGCCCTAGAAATTTCTTAGTTATATAAGGTTTTAAAATATTTAGGAACTTTAACCAGCGGTTAAAGTTATCTAATTAGTTAGATTCTCTTACTAAGACTTTTAGTAATAAAGCCTAAGGGCAGGCTTTTTTAGAGGGGGGGGGGTAATATTACAGCACTGGTAGAACCTCGTACCGGCAAGTTGCTACAGATTGCCGTATATTGCGGTTACGTAACGTAAAGATCTTATAAAATATTAAACGGCGCTGCCCTTCTTCTCCTTTCCTTTCCCTAGCTTTAGATTCTTGTTTATAAACAATCCAATTATATAGGCTTACGCGTCCCCTTCTACCGTACCTATGGCTTAATTGACTAAGTCGCTAACAATTTCCCTTCCAATTTCATTTTAATTTATTTAGCCTATAACTTGCCTTCTTTACAATTTCTAATTAACTATAAATCGCAAGCGCTAAGCCGCCGGTTCGCCTACTTTCGAGCCTTTTATAAGTATTCTTTATACTAGCTTATAGCTATCACTAACCCTACTAGGCGCTGTCTAAGCTCCTATATTACTTGTAAGCCGCTCCCCTAGCTTTACTAGAACTAATCTGCCTCTATTATACTAAGTATATATATAACTAACTACCAAACCTTATATATTACCCTATTTTACCTATATTAGCACTACCCTTATATATCTTAAATATAGTTTAAATAACTTATAGGCTCCGGAGTTAGGGGTCTACTTTTATATATTTATACTACTTAATTTCCATAGATTTACAATTAAGTTGCTTATTTAATTCCTATATACTGCAAAGCTTACAGTTATAAGCCCGGCCTGCCTACCGTACTATATCTAATCTATACGTTCCGCGCTTACTAAGCAATTAATCTACTACCTCGTTTAAGAAGTCACTACTTCTTTTACCTTTATAAGTGTTTCGAGCTTCTTCCAGGTACCGCTCTTATACTTATAATTACCTCTATTTACTAAATAGACGGACAATTAAACATTAATTAAGTCGAATATCAATTATATCGAACATCGATCGAACCGAACCCGACTAACTATATAACCTACAACCGTACAAACCCTAACCTCCTTTAACCCAGATATATAACTATTTAATAAAATTAACCTACCTACCACAGCGTAACGACCTTATGGCGTCTAAGTAAGAGCCCAGCTAGCGCGATAGCCCAAGTATAGAGCTAGAGCGAGATGCTAGAGCATAGAGCCAGAGTAAGATGCTAGAGCATAGAGCTAGAGCAAGATACTAGAGCACGGAGCTAGAGTATAAGCTAGCTTAGATATACTAATAGTAAGAGATAAGGATATTAGGTAGATATAAGGAAGGCACTACTAACGGCAGCTAGAGGACCATTACCAAAACTAGATAACCGTTTAAACGACCAGCTAGCGAACACCAGATCAATTCGACTAGATCAAACATTAAACATTAGATTAAACCAAACCAGAGCCTCAATATAGGCCTGTTATAAATCAAATTAAGGCTTCCTAAGGAGGCACCAATACTACACTAAATGGACGATTAACTTTGACCAACGACCGTACCTAACCAACAAACTGACGAATTAAATCAAAAGTTTAGAACGTCAAAATAAGGTTTCGCCAAGACACCAACTAGACCCTTCTTTGGACCCTTTTAAATCAACAGCAAACTACAACCAGTTATAACAGACGACTCCTATAGTACTATAAGCTTGTAGGGCAAACTAGACACAAGGCAGGGACCTAAAAGAACCAGATATAAGGCAATAAGCTAGACACGAGGTAGGTCCTAGGGCTAGATATAAGGCTTATACTAGATAGACAATTACTAAAACAGTATGGAAGGATCTAGCACTACTATAACTTAGCTAGATACTAGATGGAGAGTTACTAAAGGACATTTAATTAAGAAACCAACAAATTTAACGTCTTAACGTCACTAGATATAACGTCTTAACGTCACTAGATATAACGTCTTAACGTCACTAGATATAACGTCTTAACGTCACTAGATATAACGTCTTAACGTCACCAGAGTCACTAAGTAACTACTTTCAGATCTACCTCAATTATAGCTTATATAGCTACAGCCCAAATAACTACCTTAAACATAGATTAAATATCTACCTCAAGTACAGATTAAATGTCTACCTCGAGCACGGATTGATTGACTGCCTTAAATGCAGATTAAAACACCACACCTAGATTAAACAATTTAGTAGAGCCTTCTATAAAGGATGCTAAAATATCTACCTTAACTATGGATTAAAAGGATCTACCACAAGTATAGATTAAATCACTATACCTCTTTAAATACAGTCTCCTAAGAGGCTAGGGAGGACGCCTTTTTAAACACAGTCTTCTAAGAGGCTAGGGAGGACATCTTTTTTAATATAGCTCTATATCTAGAGATATAAAGTTAGGAAGATATATTCTAAAACGACCCTTTTTTACTTCTGTTTAATATAGTTTCTACCTTTATTTTTCTTTCTATAGCTTTAACTACACCGTTAAATCTAGGGGAGTGTATAACCGACTACTGGACCTTATATATTACCCTATTTTACCTACATTAGTATTACCCTTATATGTCTTAGATATAGTTTAAATAACTTATAGGCTCCGGAGTTAGGGGTCTACTTTTATATATTTATACCACTTAATTTCCATAGATTTATAATTAAGTCGCTTATTTAATTTCTATATACTATAAAGCTTATAATATAGCTACTACTAGGCAGGCTACCTACGGTAAGTAGGCTAACCACAATTATAGGTACTACTAATAACTAAATAAGTTACACTAAGTAGTAAGTTTAAGTGCGTTAGTTTAGGTTCTAATAGCTAATAGACTAGGTCCCTAAGGCCTTTTATAGCCGCCTAAATAAGCTACTTACCCTTATTAATAGGGCTAAGAGCTAGTAGGTTACTAGTAGGGATACGGCTAACCTTAACGCTCGCGTTACTACTGCCTAGAAGTCCTTTATAAAGGATATTAAGGCCTTAATACGCACTAGCGCTAAGTACAGTCTCCGCTAGCGCCTAAAGGGTAAAGGCTTTCCCCTACTTTAAATACAGGAATTATAGGCTATCCGTTATACTCTTAAAGGAATTCTTAACGTAATACGCGCTTTAGTATATATTATAGCGCAGGTGTTTCGCCGTTATAGCGTATGCTAATAGTACCTATAGGCTAATATACCTCCTATTATAAGGGATAAGGAGGAGGATAAGGGTAAGGAGGATAAGGAGAAGGGAGAGGAAGGAGGGGAGGAGAGGGAGGATTTGCTAGAGCTAAAAAGTATCTATATTTCTATTAGCGTACTACTATTACTCCGCCGTCATTCCGTCGTCACCCCGCTAGTAAGGCGTAATATTAGTTATAATTAAAAGTTTTTTATTTTCCTACCTACTTTCTTTTCCATTTGCCCTTTAGGGTAAAGTAACTATTATACATCTCCTTTACGTCCTTATTAATGTCCTCTACTAAGACCTATTTGTTATACTCTTTTAGCTAGCCTTTTTACTTAACTAGGTACTATAGGGTCTGGTTATATCCCTTCCTTCTATATACTTCTTCTATCTTATATTAGTCCTCTTAATCCTCTTAATTATCTAGCTCTATAGGCCTTAGGAGAGGGTCTCTAGTAGTGCCCTTATATTATTTATATAGCTCTAATAAGCTAATATAGAATATTAGGTGGATATAGTAAGATATAGGTAGGTATAGCTGGTATGCTTACTTTCTAACTAGTTCAGCTATACTAAAAGGTCCAATAAAGCGTGCTATAAGTTTCTTACTTAGCCTTTTTAGTTTAAGGTTTTTAGTTAATAGTAAGACTAAATCCCCTACTTTATATACCTATAATTAGTAGTAATAATTATAGTATTTCACCTACGCCTCGGCGGCGTGCTCCTAGCGTTTCGCCAGCGCTTTGCGTTTAAGGGATATTCTTTTAATCCTCTTAGAGGCGGCTAGAATAGAACTACTATTATCTACTAAAACCTTATATTTTAGATACGGGTAAAACCTATAGTAGGTATAAAATGGGCTTATACCTATTATACTATATTTAGCATTATTATAGGCGAATTTAGCTAGCAATAAAAGGCCTACCTAGTTGCTCTACTTTTTGTCACAGAATATACGGAGGTAATACTCCAGGGTTTAGTTCTAGCGTTTTATTTACCCGTCTATTTATAGGTAAAAGGCTATACTTAGCCTACGTTTTATCTTTATAGCAAAGTATAGCTTTAACTAAAACTTACTAGTAAAGATACTACCGCGATTAGATATAATCCCCCTAGGGGCTCTAAAACGGCGTACTACTTTATTAAAAAAGAGATCTGCGAGTTTAGTTATAGTAATAGTTTTTACTATAGGCAGATATAAGGCCATCTTAGTATAGCGGTCAACTATTATATATATTACGTTATATACCTTATCGCCTTATTTACTAGGTAGTAGGCCTATAATAAAGTCTATTATAATCTCTTACTATAGCTATTCTAGGTAAGGCAGCGCTTATAGCTCGCCATAAGGGCGATATTAAAGCGTATATATACGTTAGCATATATTATAGGTAGAGATATAATTTATAACGTCCGCATTTATATTAGGCTAGTAGTACTTATATAAAAGGAGACCTAGAGTCTTTTCTTACCAAAGTGGCCAGCTAGGGCATTATCGTAGTAAATCTATAGGAGCTTTATATAAACTGCTGGGTCTAGGGGTATATATAACCTCCTACGGTAATAAAGTAGTCTAGCGGAATTAAACTGCCACACTAGTTTTAAGCGGGCGCATTAACGGCGTCTTATAGTATTTACGCGGTCGCTGCGCTTATATAGTATAAAGTTATCTTTAGTCTAAAGTCCTTTAATAAGCTCGACAACTATTTCCGTACTAGACTTATAAGCACTCTCCTAAGTACTAGCTTCTCTAACTTAGGTCCTTATTATACGCTACTTAACGGTATATATATAGGTTACCTAGTTAAACTATAGTACTATATTGCCCAGGCGTACTACCGTCAGGTCGCCGGCTTATAGCCATAAAAACAATACCTCTATAAAAGGCTCGCTTTCTTATACACCTAATAGGACTTTTACCTTAGGTTAGTAGCCCTATATTCCCAAAGTCCTTTAGAGCAGTAGTAGTATAATATCTTCTTTTAGCGGACCCCCTACGCCTAGGGGTCGCCTTAACGGCGTATTTATAGGGTTTGTTTTTCCCGCCCTATACTTAATTACAAAGTTATAGGCAGCTAATGCTATAGCCTATCTAGCTTACCGTCCATTAAGGGCTTTTACTTTTATAAAACCCTTTAGATTATTATAATCTATAAGCACTTTTAGGCGGCTTAATAGCCCCTTAATATAGTGTCTCTAATGCTTAAAAGCCTCCATAATAGCTAGTAGCTCCTAATTATAGGTCTTATAATTATACTCTACTAGTAAAAGCTTTCTAATCTAGAAGGCTATCTTTAAACAGCTGTAATATAATTACTACTAGGCCTTATATAGGGGTATTAGTCTCTAACCGGGTTAGTAAGCCTAGCGTATAGTATTATAGAAGCGGCGCCGTTATAAAGGTGTTGTAGAGCTAGTATATTACCTACTCCGCCTCTTCTAGCTAACTAAAAGGCCTAGCTTTATAGCCGTTCTTTACTTCTTTAAGGAGATTAGTAATAGGCTTCGTAATAATAAAGTACTTATAGATAAACCGGTAATAGAAGTTAGTAAAACCTAAGAAAACCTAAGAAAACCTAGACATCCCTATAAAATTAAGGGCTCTCCTACTTAGTAATAGCTTCTACCCAGCTAGAATCTATCACTATGCCTTTAGGACTAATAATATATTCTAGGAACTTAACCTCTTATATACTAAACCTACACTTCTTAAGGTTTGTATATAGTTAATATTACTATAACCTATATAGCACTTTTAGTATATAGCGCTAGTATTCCTCTAGATTTCCTAAGAAAATTAGAATATTATTAAGGTAAACTATATAGAAGACGTCTACTAGTCCTAATAAGGCTTAATTAATATAGCCCTAAAATGTCACTAGTCCGTTAATTAACCTAAAAGGCAAAACTAAATACTTAAAGTGGCCGTAACGCGTACGGAATGCCGTCTTTTACTCATCGCCCCAACGGATACAAAGGCGGTAGTACGCATTCATTAGGTCCAACTTAGTAAAGATTTTAGAACTTACTAAGCGGTCTAAGGTCTTACTAATTAATAGTAGTATAAGACAATTCTTAATCGTCACCTTATTAAGGCCTTTATAGTCTATATAGAGCCATAGCTTTTTATCTTTTTTAGGTATAAATAGGATAGGTACCCCTATAGGACTAGTACTTAGTTAAATCTAGCCTTTAGCTAAGGCGTTATCTAAATACTCTTTTAGTACCTTTAGCTCCTTAACTAAGAGGTTATAGAGCGGTCTATATAGGACCTCCTATCCCTCTTTTAGGTTAATAGTATAGTTACCCTAGTAGTATTAGGGTAGCTTTCCTACTTCCTTATATAAGAAAACATCGCTAGCTTCTTTTAACTATAAGGGAAAAACTAGTAAGCTGCCGTTATCTTATTTACTAGGTATTAATCTAGCAATTACTAGGGTAAAGACCCTAGGTTCCTTCTAGAGAGACTCCGTAAAACCCTTAGGGGTTTATAGTAATAGGGACGAGCTATCTAGCTTCTATTGCCACGCCTTCGCCTTATAGTTAATAAGAAGTTGGGCCTTCTTTAACCCTAGTATACCTAGGGTAATAGGGGGGGATATATTAGCCATTCTATAGTAAATAAGGGTTACTTCCCTAATCCTACCCTATTTATTCTTTATTTGTAATAGTACCTTATAAATTTTATAGCAATATACCTAAGTTTTATTTAACTAGGAGTAGGTAGGCAATTCTACGTTTAGTGTCTTAAAGTTACACTCTATTATAAATCGCTAGTTAATTATATTTACTTCGGCACCAATATTAAGCATTATTAAGATCTCCTTCTAGATCTACTTAAAAAGGACTTTACTTAAGATAGTAATAGCTTCCTTATAATCTAGTAGGAGCTTATACCCTACAGCTATAAGGAGGTCTAAGGGCGCTTATCTTTTCCTAGTATAGAGGTAGCGTTTATACTGCTTAGCGGTAGTTAATTTTATTACAGCTCTTTATATTATTACCACTAATGTCCTAGCTGCCTATATTTTAAGCAGTTTCCTTTAGGCTAAGTTAAACCCCCAGCGGTATTACTTTGCCCTACTATTAAGTTGCTAGCGGTAGTTTTAGAGTCCGCTTTCCCTAAATTACCTAACTAGGTGGTCTTTATATTCAAGTTTATAGCACGCCTATTACTTCTACCCTATAGGGCGCTTATACTCTTCTAGTTTTCCTCTAATAGGGCAGCTAGGGAAACTAGCTAGTTTTAAGTTTAAGGGAATTCTTAATAGTTAGTAATAGCAACTCATAGCTCTAGCCGCAGCTTCGCGAATAGATATATTATTAGATGCTTTACATTATAAGAAGGATTAATTTATACTTTTAAGGAGGTTAAGTAAGTAGTAAACTCGTTTACTGGTTAATTGGTTCGCTATATTGCCTTTATATAGGTTAGGGCTATATAGAGTTCTTAATTAATAGGACTTTTAATCTAGTTAAGTAGGAATTTTATAAGCTCCTCCTAGGTGAACTACGTATCTAGATAATTATCTTTATACTATAGCTAAAGGGTTTAGTTAGTCCCCTTTATATATTATATAGTAAACATAACTTTAATATCCTTATTTATAAAGCCGTCGCACTCTANGNNGAANGCTAGCTTTAAGCTATCNCGGAAGTCTTAGTGCTTTTATATAGACTTACTATAATACGGAGCAATCTTCTCTATCTTAACGGCCCGTTTTGATAGAGCGCCTAATATATTAGTAGCCCTTTACTTAAGGCTTAAATGCATTAGGCTACTACCTAAGTACTTTAATAGGATTATTTAAGGTTATAGAGATAGGTTAGGAATAGGAGTCAATATTACCTTACTACGTTAACGCCGTCTTAGTACTTCCACCTCTTCCCTAAGCAAGTATAGTTTTCTTTACTCTAGGAGTTATAGCTTCTTATTCTCTAGCCGTTATATTTCTTCCTATATATCCCCTTTACCTATAGCTTCTAGTTTTATCTAGGACAATATAGGTTTACCTATATTATCCTAGGGCTAATTCCTAGACTCGGTAGTACGCACTACGCTAGTACGCCCGCGTCTCGCCATTAGGTCAATAGGCTACGATATAGTTAATAAATACAGGTCGTCTTCTTAATAGAGGGTTACTACTATATAGATATAGCCTTCGCGGACCGCTATATTGTTAGGCCACTACCCCTAAAAAGGGATAAGAATTTAGTACTATTAGGACGCTAAGGTCCTTAGGGCATATAGTAATATAACAATAGTAGCAGAATGCAATAGGTATCTGGTTCTTAATAAAGTAGAACTATAGAATTAAATTCTACTATTCTTTAATGCGGGGCGACTACGTTTTATAGGCGCCTCGCCTACGCCTCACCTGCGCTAAGCCGGTTACGGCTAGTACGTCTCTATAGCCTAATAATTAGAAAGACTACCTAAAAGCTAAATAGCTTAGGGGGACCCTAGACGCTAGTACTATATAGGCGAGTTAAAGGACTATAGGTAGTTACTGTAAAAAATACTAGAAGTAAGCTAATAAAGAAAAGTTAGCTCGGCCTTGAGAAAACCTAAAGCCCTAATAGCGTATCTTTTTTAACTGCAACTAGGGCCTAATATAGAGGGAAAAAAGAAACGTGTTATAGTATATATTATAATAGTTATACCCTAGGGTAAAGTCCGCCTATATACTTTATATAATAATAGGTGCCAAATTAACCTTATTAATTAAGACGTTATCTATAGGTTTAGCCTACCTATACGCTACATACTATATTTACATAAACTTATTATACGTTTCCTTAATAGCAACTAGATAATAATCTAGGATACTTATAATCTAACAGTCACTACTAGCGACTCCTAGGGTACCTCTCGCACTATTAGCCCGTAGACCTTTTAGGGCGGCTTATTTAATAATTATAATATAGTTCTTAAATAGGATTAGCTCGCGAAAGTAAATCTATTAATTAGCTTCCATTTTAAATAGTTTATTTAGGGTACTTTAGACCCTAAACGCCTCTAAATAGTTACCCTTAACACTCTCCTAGTAAATATTAAGGCTAGTAAAATAGTCTATTCGCTATAGCTAGAAGACTTCTTTTTTACGCCAGTTATAAACATAATAAAGGACCTATTATTACTGGTAGCGAGTACCTATATAAACCCTTTAGGTATAAAGACACCAGTTATAAATATAGTAGAGGACCTACCGTTACTAGCAGTGAGTACCTATAGAGACCCTCTAGTACTGGCGCAGATTACCTATATATAAGGGGGGGGGTTAATTAAAACCCTAAAACTATTAAGTATACTGCAGTAGAGCTATATACACTCTTAGTGCAAGTATACCTATAAAACGCATATTGGCCGCACTTTTCTCTTTACTAGCTCCCGAAAGTATGCTACTACGTAATAGTCGCTTTAACCTCTTTAGCCTCTAGCCTACTAGACGTATAATATGCGGATCATTAGCCCCCTAATAAAAATTTTAACCCAAGTTTATAATCCCTTTATATAGCAAGTTTTTTATAAACTTTTCGTATATATACGCCTTATAAGTCAATCTAAAGGTTCTATACCGTATAGAGCTTAGTATTAAAGCCTCTAGTTAGTGCGGTTGCTTAGCAGCAAGGGCGCTAGCGCCTTATTAACGCTTAGATATTAAATAACCGCTAGTTAAACTATTTAACTACTTATTGCACTTAATATCCCTTATTAATAACCTCAAGCTAGTCCTTTACTAGCTTATTATTATTATTATTAAGAACATATATAAGCGGATAAGTAGTAGTAATTTAAGAGAGGGCTCTAATAGAGATTTTCTTATATAATTAGTAGCTAATTAATAGAGAAAGGGTAGAAACCTATAGTTATAACATTATATATTACGGCTTTTTACCTAACTTTCTTAAAATATATATATATATATGTTTTTAGTAGTAGCCTTCTATAGCATTTTATTAGCATTATAATATTAACGCGTTTTAGTAAGGCTTACTAATAAAATTATATTAGCTAGTATGCCTATAGTATGCTAACCTAAGTAGAAGCGCCTAAAGCGCCTAATATAAAAAGTCTATTTTACTATATAAAGGGATAAGCCAATTAGTTAATCTAAAGCTTTAATTTAAAGCTTTATTATATAGAGATTAATTAATATATATAGATAAGAGGTTTTCCAAAGGGAGACCCCCTAGACCCCCCCCCCCTATATAGAGCTTTTGTTTAATTTAGAAGTAATATATATATACCTCCGTTGTGCTGCGCTATAGGGGCTACTTTATAGTAGGGGGTAAGCTTTAGGCAGAGGCTTATATAGAGCTTTAGTAGAGCCTTATACGGAGCTTTAGTAGAGCCTTATATAGAGTTTTATATAGAGCTATATATAGAGCCTTATATAGAGCATATAGGCGTATAAACGTATAGACGTATAGACGATTCCGGCGATTAATTGTAGATATTTATAGAGATAATTATATAGGCAATTATATAGATATTTAACTAACCGTTTATACGGGCGTTTAATTAATCGATTATATAAGTATTTAATTAATTAATTAAATAGGCGTTTATTTAGGCGATTATATAGACATTTATAGAGCCGTTTATAGAGCCGTTTATATAGACGGTTATAGAGCCTTCCTAGTATATTAGTGCTGCATATTAGTAAAGCTTTAAGTAGAGCTTTAAGCTCAAGGGGGAGACCCCCTTAGACCCCCCCCCTACGCACTACATACTCTATTTACTATATAGGTAGAGCTCTTACAGAGGCTTTAGTAGAGCGTTTTAGTAGAGCTTTTGGTAGAGCTTTATATATAGCTTTATATAGAGCTTCATATAGAGCTTCATATAGAGCTTTATATAGAGCTTTATAAAGAGCTTTATATAAAGCTTCTATAGAGCTATATATAGGCATGCAGATGTTTATACGGGCGATTAATCGTAGAGACGTTTATAGAGATAATCGTATAGGCAATCGTATAGACGTTTAATTAATTAATTACATAGACGTTTAATTAGTTAATTATATAGGCGTTTATATAACTAATTATAGAATGTTCCTAGTATATTAATACTATATATTAGTAGAGCTTTAGAGCCTTATATTAAGCTTTAAGTAGAGCTCTAAGTAGAACATTAAGCTTAAGGGGGAGACCCCCTTAGACCCCCCTGCGCACTATATACTCTATTTACTACGTAGGTAAAGCTCTTATAGAGGCTTTAATAGAGGCTCTAGTAGAGCTTTTAGTAGAGCTTTTATAGAGCTTCGTATGGAGGTTTATATAGAGCTTTTATAGGCTTTAGTAGAGCTCCATACAAAGCTTTAATAGAGCCCTAAGTAGAGCTTTAATAGAGCTTATATTTAGGCTTGTTTTTAAAGGCCTTATTAACGACTTTATATAGAGCTTTAAGCAGCTCTATATAGGCGCTCGTATAGGCGTTCATAGAGGCGTTCGTGCAGGCGTTCGTATAAACATTCGTGTAGACATTCATATAGGCGTTTGCATAGATATTCGTACGGACGATTATATAGGCGATTATAACGTTCATAAAGACGTTTATAAACGCTCGTAGAGACGTTTATACGGGCGTTTAATTAATTATATAGGCGTCTAATCGATAAATCGTATAGACGTTTAATTAATCAATTATATGGGTGTTCGTACGGGCGATCGTGTAGACATTTATAGAGCCGTTTATACGGACGATTATACAGGAAATTATAGAGCCGTTGTAGAGGTATTTATGAAGACGTTTATAGAGACAATTGTAAGACTTCCTAGTATATTAGTGCTGCGTATTAGTAGAGCTTTGGAGCTTTATATAGGCTTCAAGTAGAGCTTCGAGCAGAGCTTTAAGGGGAAGACCCCCTTGGACCCCCTACGCACTACGTGCTCTATTTCACTGCGTAGCCAGTATAATAGGTAGGTAGAAGTTTTACAAAGCATTTAGTAGAGCTTTTAGTATAGCTTTAGTAGAGCTTTATATAGATACTTTATACAGAGCTTTTAGTTTTAAAGTTCGTTACGTAGATTCTACTACAACTTACCGCACGCGCTTTTTTTTTTAACTAATTAAAAGTCTACTTTCTAACCAATCAGAAGCTAGCTTGGCGGGGTTTAAATTCCAAAACCCCTAACCCAAAAATATAGACTACTTATACCTTAGGTCAAAAAGGAGGAAATTAATATCTTCTTTAATAAGCTAGTAAGTATACTACCGTAGAACTCTAAGTATAACTATATAATTAACTTAGAAGAAGGTAAGATGCTACTATAAATACCCCTCTATAACCTCTTATAGAAAAAGTTATAGATCTTATAAGAGTACCTAAATAGTGCTCTTAAAAAGGGCTAGATTAGGCCTAATAAGTTACCTACTAAAGCGCCTATCCTCTTTATGCTAAAAGTAGACGGTATAATATAGCTATACGTTAACTATAGACGCCTAAACAAGATTATAATTAAGAATTAGTACCCCCTACCGCTAGTTAGCAAACTCTTTAATAGGCTTAGCTATGTAAAGATATTTATAAAGCTAAATATTTATAATACGTACTATAGGATTTATATTAAAAAGGGAGATAAATAGAAGACCGCATTTAAGATACACTATAGTTACTTTAAGTACCTAGTAATGCCCTTTAGTCTTACTAACGCCCCTATAATATTCTAAAGCTATATTTATAAAGCTCTAAAAACCCTAGTAGATACTATCTATATAGTTTACCTAAATAATATTCTTATCTACTTAAATAATAGGGATAAGTACGTTAAGTATAATAAGTAGGTACTATAATAGCTCCGCGCTTAGGGCCTATATACTAAACTATTAAAATATATCTTTTATACTAAGAACGTTAAGTTCCTAGGCTTTATTATTACCCCTAGGGGTATTATAATAAACCCTAACCGCGTAAAAGCTATTAAGGAATAGTCTAAGCCTAAGTCCTATAGGGATATCTAGATCTTTCTTAGCTTCGCTAACTTCTATAGGCGATTTATTTAGAACTATTTGGATACTATATACCCTCTACACGTATATCTTATATAGGTACATCGCAACCTAACATTAAATAAGAAGAAGAAGTAGAAGTGTAAGTTAAAAGGGCCTACTAAATAGTATTAACTTTAGTCCTAGTCTAATAACGTTTAATAGGCATTCTATAAGCTACGCGCTATATTTATATAGTCTCCTCTACTTCGCCACTTTAACCCTGTTACGGACGCTTTAAGTACAATATTATAACTACTTGGAGAAGAGACGGAAGAAGCTAGTTGGTTAATTCAGGCATGGTCTAGGATGGAACCGATAAAACTATATAATAAGGAATAGTAACCAAGGTTATATGATATAATCTGTATAATCTATATAATCTATATAATCTGCGACAGAGTAGATAGAGCACGCGTACATCACATATAAGAAGGATTTTATAGGAGTACGGTTATGTATTTAAGGACCCTTAGTCCCTACCTAGATAGTTCCTTCCTTGTAGTAATTCTCAGAATATAATTAGAGTTAATCTATTAGGCAACCACTCCACTAGTTATTATTACGTTGTTAACTTTTATACTTATATTTCCTACACACCTAGCCCAATAACGAGCCTATTGTAGTTCTTGCTATAAGGTTCCATTATACAATCACTACCTAGTTATAGTATTAATATAAGAAGTCGAACAACATGCCACCAAAAGCAGCCACTATGACGCCATTGACGGTAGCAACTACTTTAGGGACAGGAGGTGATACTAGTATGGCAGATACTAACTTATAGCAACCTATAACGGTCGGACAACTATAGGAAATAGTTGACTAGCTAATAGCTAATAATATAGTGTTGGAAGAAAGACTTAATGGGATAGGAGCAGCAAAGATTAAGCTACTATTAATTAAGAGATTTACAGGAGAGAGGTTAAAGCTTAAAGGATTCCTTACGCAGATGCATTTTAAGGTCTTATAGGAGGGAGTAAAGTTACCTATACCTATGGATCGGATAGCCTACGCAGGACTATTCTTATTAGGAAAAGTACTTAAGTAGTTTAAACCTTACCTTATAGAGATACAGGCAAATGGAATGATGACCACTAACCAAGATATACGATTTATGTTCTTAAGTTAGGAAGGATTTGCAAAACAACTTATGCAGATGTTTGGAGACCCGGAAGAAAAAACTATAGTAGAAAGAAAACTCCAGAACCTCGTATAACGAACTTTAGCAATTAAGTACACGATATAGTTCTAAACACTAGCAATATAAGTAGAGTGGAATAATAGGGCACTTATAGCATAGTATAAATAAGGACTTAAGGCTAAAGTCTAGGACGTAATTATTCTAATAGAAGATGCGGACACCCTAAGGGAATTAATAGATTAAGCGATTAAGATTAATAATAGGATCTTCCAAAGGGAATAGGCTAAGAGAGGCTAGGATAGAGTTTCATAGTTATATAAGGCGTAGAGTACGCAACAACTAAAGCTAAGTTAGAAAATATAGTATAGCGCAGAGCTAATGGACCTAAGTAGTACTAAAGAAGCCTATAAGAGAGGGAGCAAACTATAGAAACCCAGAGGACAAGGATTAAGTAATTAAAGGTCTAAGGAGTAGAGGCCAAATTAGGGATCTTAATAGTAGAAGACATTTAGGCGGACTCCACAGCAAGAGAAATAGTTTAAAGAGGGAGCTTATATAAATTGCGGAAAATAGGGTTATTACGTTAGAGACTATAAAGGTGGGTAGAGTTACTATATAGTAAAAGGTATAAAACTAGCAGACGATATATATATACAGAGGGACGATAATATGCTGCGAGGAATAAAAGAATGTTTAATTAGAAGTTTTGCGTTTTGTTATAACAACGTATACCAAATTTATAAGGACGCTAAGTATGGCGCAAGCTATTAGCTATAGGAGCTAGTACCTACAGAATATAAAGGAACTAACGAACTAGTTCGCAGATCGGACATTAAGGATGATAAATTCAACGTAGGCGAAATATTCCGTAACGATAAGGTAATAAGGGCCGCTTACTAGGAGCGAGTAGACCTCAGAGATATTATACTAGAGGTAGAGGATAATTCTACTACAGAATAGGGAACATTAATAGGGATCAAAACCCCACTAAACACGATGTCTATTACTTCGCGAGATATAAGAGAAGTAGGACAGCAAACCACTTCGGCACTCAATAAAGGCAAAAAGCTAAAGGCTTAAGATTCTTAAGATGAGATAAAAGACGACTAAGATTCTTAAGAAGAGATAAGGCGCACCTAAGGACTTATAATAGACGAAAACCGATAGAGTAGGGTAGTAGCTTAGTTCAGAAATATACGAATAAGCTTAGGATAGAGTTTCCCACAAGCATAAGATTCTTAAGACAAGATAAGTGAGATTTAAGACTCTTAAGATAAGATAAGAACACCACGGACGCCTAGTTAAACTAAGGCGGGAGCTAAGCTTAAGTTAGAAGCAAGCTTAGGATTAAAGAATTTAAGGGACTAAGATTTTAGAGTATAAATAAGGATACCTATAGGCAAGAGGCAAGGAGCTTCTTTATAGATTAAAGAATCTGTAATATAAACAGCAGTTAGATTAAAAGACAGATATATAGACCTGGAAGACTTACTAGGGGAACATAGTATTCAGCCTAAAGATCGAAAGTTCGATACTAGGATTAAGAAGTAAGACGACTTTAAAGATTAGAGCGTAAGGCGTAAACTAAAAGAAACTATAAAAGAGTTTAGGCAAAGAATTATCATATAGCAAGAACAGAAACTAGATAAGAGATCTAGCACATTAGGACGTATGAAGGATAGAGCACTAGTATAAAGAATTATTAATAGGCTAAGAGCGGGCACACTAAAAGCTAAGTAGCTTACTAAACTAGAAAATAAAGAGGATTTAGGGATTTTAACTAGGTTCGAAGAATAACATATAAAGGGCTGTCACAACGCAGTAATAAGAAGATACTTCCTTACGGATAAGCCGTATATACTCTAGCAGCTGTACTAAAAGTGGTATAGGCAAAGGTATAACGATAAGTGGGAAGATTTCTATATATAGTTGGATAAAAAAGTTATCCAGAACTACCTAATTACAGAAAAGGCTATAACGCATATTAAAGGGGCCTTAATTATAACATTAAAGGATCTAAAGGAATGTTTAGAGGACTGGAGAAGCAAGAGACGCATCTTAGTACCTACAAATAAAGTCGCAACATTTAGATCAGCACGATAAAGGTTTAAACTTAGGGACGAAGATAAGCTAAGAGTTAACCCAAAGCACCTAGTATACTATACGTTATTATGGATTATATGCGTGGATAATATATATAAAATGCATAAGAATCCGAAGGAAAAGAATCGGAAATACCCTATAAGGATATACTAGATAACAGACAAGTAATAGTACAGGAATGCCAAATATATATATAGATGGCATCCAGCAGAGGTCTAAGAGGAAGGAAGTTTAATACTTTAACCAGGAAGATTCCTTATAGAAGAATGCTTAGACGGACGACAGTAGTAGGAATACCCAGAAAATACGTGTCTATAGTATATTAAAGATAAAAAGTAAACTAGGTATTAGCTAAAGAGCGAGCTAAGTGCACTAGAATTAAGCAGCTAATAATTAGGAAAAGTAGAGGCCTATAGAACTAGAGGGAGCTAGTAATAGGGCCTTAAACCCTTAAAGGAATTTAAGGATAATACCTAAATTTACGGATTAAATAGTAAGATTAGCAGTTCGAAGCGCTATTAGATAATAGAGCAACGCGAAACTATATCTTACTAGCAGCAGTTAAGAGAATAGGACTACCTTATAGATAAAAAAAGCAACCTTACCTATTAGTTATAATTTTAGGAGATCTAATAACCTATAGAGGAGGGATCATTAATCTTAAAATAGGACCTATTTAGATAACTATTAAAGGGAGACAAATTAAGATGTCTTTTAATATCCTACCGTTAGGACAGGACAAGGCAGTATTAGGTATACCTTAATTACAGAAATACAATCCAAGGATCGATTAGATTATAGGTTAGGTTAATATTAAAGATACTTAACGCCGTAAGATATAACAACAAGCTAAGTTAGTATGGTACTAAGTAGGAGCAACCTACAAAAAAATAGAAAAAGGACTAAGTTACGTACCAAAGAGGTACCACAAGTATGGCAAAAAACTATGGTCACTAAAAAGTAAAAAGCTATTAGAATATATAGCATAGGACTATAAGATAGAATTAGAACCAGGAATAAGTCTAAGGTTCTTTTTAATCTACAAGCTTACTAAAGAAGAAGGTAGAGCGTTAAAAGAGTTTATCTAGGAAAATTTATAAAAGGGATATATTAGACCATCACAGTTATCAGCGGGTTATCTAGTACTATTTATACCAAAGAAAAATGGTAAACTAAGGCTGTATATTAACTATAGACAGTTAAACAGCATTACTAGAAAGAATAGGTATCCTTTACCCTTAATTAGCAAAATCCAAGACAGGATAGGTAATGCGCAAATCTTTATAAAAATAGATCTAAGATGGGCGTACCATTAAATTAGGATTAAGGAAGGCGATAAATAAAAGGCAGCCTTTAGGTTAAAGGAAGGACTATACAAACTATTAGTTATATAATTTAGGCTTATAAATACACTAGTAACGTTCTAGAAGCGTATTAACAATATATTAGGAGAATACTTAGATAAATTTGTTATGGTATATCTTAACAATATTATTATCTACTTAATAACTAAGGAAGAACACGGGGAATACATTAAATGGGTTTTAAAGAGACTATAGGAGGAACAGATGCTAGTAGCAATTAAAAAATACGAGTTCTTTACCAGAAAGACCAATTTTATTAGATTTATTATTAAACTAGGCCAACTTAGCATAGATTTAAAAAAGATTAAGGCTATAGTGAATTAGTAGGAACTAGAGAACGTTATATAGTTAAGATTGTTTTTAGGGTTTTGCAATTACTGCAGAAGGTTTATAGCGCAGTGGTTAAAGAATATTAAGCTATTTACGCGGTTAATAAAGAAAGAAGAACTATAGGTATGGGGAGAGAAGCAAAAGGAACTCTTTAAGAAAGTTAAAGAGTTATTTACCTAAGAGCCAGTTCTTAAGATCTATTAACTAGAACTAAAGACAGTTATAGAGATAGATGTATTAGACTATACACTAGGGGCGTACTTTATGCAAAGGTATCAAAATAGATGGTACCTAGTGGTATACTATAGTTGAAAGATAACACTACTAGAGTTAAACTATAACATCTATAATAAGGAGTTGTTAGGTATAGTTACAGCATTAAAGGAATAAAGAGCATTCTTGTAAGGCATAGAAAAACCATTTATAGTTAAAACGGATTATAAGAACCTAATAGGATTCCTAATAATAAAGGAACTTAATTAAAGACAGGTTAGATGGGCAGAGATGCTTACGGAATACTATTTTAAGATTTAGTATACTAAAGGTACAGACAATATACGGGTAGATGCTCTAAGCCATAAAGCTAATCTATAAAATAAGGAAAAGCTATTAGGGGCTTTATTATAAAAGGATACAGATAGATTAATTAGGTACAATTATTTGAAAATCATAGCAACTTAAGAAGACAACGAACTAGAGAAAGTCTACGAGATACCGGAAAGCTTTTAGGTATAAAGAATTCTAGAAGTATAGCTAGAAGATCCACAGACGAATATATACAAAAATTAAAAAGTAAAGTACATCCTAAGAAGCATAGTAGGATAATTCATGGAAGACTTCTATAAGGGACTAACTTAAGGACATAATAGAGTTACGAGCTTAGTGTTAAGACTCTAGGAGGAGTACATTATTAACGGAATCTGGAGAATAGCTAGAAAAGTTATAAAAGAATATCTAGATTGCTAAAGGAATAAACTAACAAAGTATAAGCTATATAAAGGGCTATAACCTATTAAAATACCGGAGAGACTATAGGAGGTTATATTATAGGACTTTATTATTAAGTTACTAAAATTAAAGGATTCTATTACCGGATAAGATTATGATGCAATCTTAGTGATAGTAGATAAGCTTATAAAGTGGGGATACTTTATAGCATGTATAAAAGAAATCTCAGCGGAAAATATCGCTAGAATCTACGTAAAAGAAGTGTTTATAAGATATAAAGCACTAAGCAAGATTATATCGGATAGAGATCTAAGATTCATAGTAGTATTTTAGGAAGTATTCTTAGCGGAGCAAAAAGTTTAAGTAGCAACTTCTACCGTATATCATCTATAGACAGACGGTTAAATAGAAAAATTAAATTAGACACTAAAACAGTATCTAAGGCATTATATTAATCATATATAGAATAATTAGGTATCACTGTTACTAGTTATATAATTTGCATATAATATAACACCTTAAGAAGGAATAGGCACATTACTATTTAAGGCAAATTACGGATATAAGCTAAGAATATCATTATCACCATAACAAGTAAAGAAAATAAGTAGTACAGCTAAAGAGAGAATAAAGNATTTAATAAATCTTTATATAGACCTTATAGAATTAGTAAAGAAAGTATAAGAAAGAATAAAAAGGTACTATAATACTAAGAGATTTAAGGGACTAGATCTTAAGGAGGGAGATAAAGTATAGCTACTACACAAAAATTTTAAGAGTTAACAACTAAGTAAGAAATTAAACCATATTAGACTAGGACCTTTTAAAATTTCGTAGAGGATTTTATCGGTCACGTTTAAGTTAAACCTACTAGCTAAAATAAAGATCTACCCTATACAGCACATCGCAATGCTAAAGCCAGCATATAGAAATATTAAGCCACCGGTTTATAAAGCAGACACGTATAAAGAACAAGAGGAAGATAAATAGCAAGTTTTAAAGATTGTCAATTATAAGGACATCAACAACGAAACATAGTACGAGGTTAAGTAGATAGGCTACACTAAGACTACCTAGGAGCCACTAGAGAATCTAAAAAACGCTATAGGAAAGGTACAGGAGTATTAAAAGAGATTAGGTTAGGTAGTATTAACAAAAAAGGATCGCTAAAGAACGAGTCACCTAAGGGGGACCTAAGAAGAGCAGTTGCCGAACTACTTAGATCTATTTCCTTCTCTATTAGAGGAGAATCCGTTTTTTTATTACCCAGTTCCTACAGACCTTATTCTATAAGTTTCCACTCCTTAAAACAAACCTTCTTACGCACCTTTTTAAGACGGATTAGCTAAGTAAACGCCGCTAAACAAGACTTAAGAGCCCATTACTAAGCATCGGCAGCCTCCTATTTAGCGTCCCAAGATCGGCACAATTTAGCAAGAGTAATAGATAGTTTATTATCTAGCTATGTAGCAGCAGATTAAATATAAAACCCTAAGATAAATCAATTAGGGAACTAGACGACTATTAAGAGTAATAGGTCGCGTATATTTAGCATTAGAAGTAGAGTAAACGTTACAGAATAAACAAATATTCGCTTTAGTGCACTCTAAATAAAAGGACGGTTATCGCGAAGATGGGTTCGCTAACGCAATATAAACTAGCCCCTCTTTTAAATAGCAAGAATACGGAGACGGCATAATCTCACTAAAAGACAATATTGTAGTAACAGTGCGAGCACGACGAGCAGTTAAGGAAGAAGAAATTACTTTAGGTATAATAAGCAATAATATTAACCAAATTAATTAGACGGACATTATACCTCTAGTAAATAACTTAAAGATATTTTAAATCTTTAAGGACGAAGATAAAGAGGAGGGAGATAGTGTTACGGACGCTTTAAGTACAATATTATAACTACTTAAAGAAGAGACGAAAGAAGCTAGTTAGTTAATTTAGGCACGGTCTAGGATAGAGCCGATAGAACTATATAACGAGGAATAGTAACTAAGGTTATATAATATGATCTATATAATCTATATAATTTGTATAATCTATGATAGAGCAGATAAAGCACGCGTATATTATGTATAAGAAGGATTTTATAGGAGTACGGTTATATATTTAAGGACCCTTAGTCCCTACCTAGATAGTTCCTTCCTTATAGTAATTCTTAGAATATAATTAGAGTTAATCTATTGGGCAACCACTCCACCAGTTATTATTACGTTGTTGACTTTTATACTTGCATTTCCTACACACCTAGCCCAATAACGAGCCCATCGTAGTTCTTACTACAAGGTTCCGTTACAAACCCTAATTTACCCTTAATAGTAATTACTAACGCTTTTAATTATACCTATAGCGGTATACTTCTGCAGCCCTTAAGATAGGGAGACTAACTTTACTAGTATATAATCGCCTATTATAGTTAAAAGCTTACTAACCTAAACGTATAATATAATACGCACGATAAGGAACTACTCGCTATAGTATAATACTTTAAGACATAATACTACTACCTTAAATACGCCACGCATATAACGCGCGTGCTCTATAATTATAACAATCTTAAGTATTTTATAACCACTAAAAGCTTATCTACTTACTAGGCCTAGTATGCTAAAAAACTAGTTATATTTAATTTTAAGATTAAATATAAGCCAGGTAAAGTAAATCCCGTTAATATACTATTTTAGCACCTAAATTATACTAAAGGCTTTAAAGACAGCAGTAAGAGGACAGTCCTTAATGCTATACTACCTATATTATAGTAAAAGTTGCGGGTTATAGGCCTTATAGGCGGCCCTAGTACTATTATACTATACTAGCGAGTAGTATATATATAGTATATAAGTAACCCTTATAAACTTAGCGCTAGCAGACTAGAGTGTCCTACTATTCTCTTTAAAACCACTTTAACTAGCCTAATAGCGCTTAACTATAGGGAAACCTCCTTAGCCTAGGCTATAGTCCCCTATAATAACCTAGCGAGTTACCTATATATTATATACTACTTTGCTAATACTAACTCTATATAAAGTTTCGTGCCATAATACGAGGTAGTAGTAGCTACTTTAGCTAAAACGGCGTTTATAAAATACCCCCCTAAGTTACTAGTTAATTTTATTTATAGAGTATAAAAAGGGACGCCTTTATACGCTTTATATATAATTAGTTAACTTAAAAATAAGTTCCTACTAGTAATAAAGACTATACCCTTAATAATTAAGGACTTTTAAGGTAAAATAATAAGGTCTAGGTGCTAAATTATATACTATTATAATAGGAGATCTTTAAGCGGAATTATAACGATCCTATAGGCGGCCACTATAGTTTTAACCGTACTTTTAAGGTAATTATGCGAAAGTATACTTAGAACGGCCTTACCTAGGACCTCTATAAATACCTAGATAATTATAATATCTATTAACACTTTAAATCGCGCCGCTATAAACCCTATAGTAAGCTATAGCCTCTTTAGGTCCCCACCTAAGCCTAGTAGTATTATTTACTTAACTTTATTATAGATTTCCTAGAGTCTAAGCCTCCTAATATCGTAAAGTATAACTCCGTCCTTATCCTTATAGACCGTTTTATAAAACTAATACGCTACTATTTAGTATATAAAATAATTAATGCTACATAACTCGCAGAACTCTTATTTAGAGTCTTTATATAAATAGGGCCTCTAAATAATATTATCTCTAATAAAGGTAGTATATTTATAAGTAAGTACTAAAGCACTATATACTACCATCTCCGCGTTTAACGTAAACTTAGTACTATATTTTACCTATAAGTAGGTAATTAGATAAAGCGTTAGAACTAGAAGCTTAAGATATACCTATATATATTTATAAACTAAGAACAGTCTAATTAGGCCTCACTACTTAAAAAAGCAGCCTTTACCTATAACGCTAAAGTCTATACTATAATAAAGCATTCCCTTATTAAGCTCACCTATAGCTAGTTACTAAATATCTTAGATAGAGTCTTAGATAGTATTTAAGACGCCTAGTAAGGTAGGGAGGAGTTTAAGTTAATAAATATCTAACTTATAGAGATATATTTATAACGCCTATACTATTAGCGACTCGGTTAATCAAGGCATAGGTATAGTAAAGGGAACGCGTAAACCTATACAATTAGATTATCTATAAACAAGAATCTAAAGCTAGGGAAAGAAAAGGAGAAGAAGAGTAGCGCCGTTTAATATTTTATAAGATCTTTATATCACGTAACCGCAATATATAGCAATCTGTGGCAACTTGCCGGTGCGTAGTTCTACTAAGTTCTACCAGTGCCGTAACATTACCCCCCCCCCCTCTAAAAAAGCCTGCCCTTAGGCTTTGCCGCTAAAAGTCTTAGTAAGAGAATCTAACTAATTAGATAACTTTAACCGCCAGTTAAAGTTCCTAAATATCTTAATACCTTATATAACTAAGAAATTTCTAGGGTATTTTTGTCCTTATATTCTTCTAGTAGCTTATTATCTTTATTATACTAGCATTCTATCCACTCGTCTAGGTACTTTAGCAGTCTAGGTTTATTAGGGTAACGGCTATAGAACTCCTAAAGCTTATAGGGGCTACCTATAAAGTTCTATATAGGATACTAAGTAAGGTCTAAATTATATCCTTTCTAATTAATATAGTACTTTAACATTCCCTTTATAAGTTTATAGGCCAGTATTTCTTTAATTTCCTATTTATTATTGTCGTTAACTTAAATTAGTAAGTTATTTATAGCTTTCCATAGCTTATTTAGTAAAAAAAATTGTAACGGAACCTTATAGCAGGAACTACAATAAGCTCGTTATTAGGCTAGGTGTATAGGTAAGTAAGTTAAAGTTAACAACGTAATAATAACTAGTGGAGTGGTTGCCTAATAGATTAACTCTAATTATATTCTAAGAATTACTACAAGGAAGGAACTATCTAAGTAGGGACTATAGTCCTTTAAATACACAACCATACTTCTATAAAACCCTTTTTATATATAATATACGCATACTCTATCTACTTTATTGCGGATTATATAGATTATATAAATTATATAGATCACCCTACGTAACCTTAGTTACTATTCCTCGTTATATAGCTTTATTAGCTCTATCCTAGACCGTGCCTAAATTAACTAACTAGCTTCTTCTAATTCTTCTTTAAGTAGTTATAATATTGTACTTAAAGCGTCTATAACACCATCTCCCTCCTCTTTATCTTCGTCCTTAAAGATTTAGAATATCTCTAAGTTGTTTACTAAAGGTATAATATCCGTCTAATTAATTTAGTTAATATTATTGCTTATTATACCTAAAGCAATTTCTTCTTCTTTAACCGTTCGTTATGCTCGCACTATCGCTATAATATTGTCTCTCGGTAAGATTATACTATCTCTATATTCTCGCTGTTTAAAAGAGGGGTTAGTTTATATTACGTTAGCGAACCTATCTTCGCAATAACTGTCCTCTTATTTAGAGTGCACTAAAGCAAATATTTATTTATCCTATAACGTTCGCTCCGTTTCTAATACTAAATATACGCGACCTATTACTTTTAATAGTTATCTAGTTCCCTAATTAATTTGCCTTAGGGTTTTATATTTAATCTACTGCTACGCAGCTAGATAATAAACTATTTATTACTCTGGCGGAACTATGCTGTTTTTAGGACGCTAAACGGGAGGCTGCTAATGCTTAGCAACGGGCCCTTAAGTCTTGTCTTACTACGTCCGCTTAACTAATTTATCTTAAAAAGGTGCGTAAGAAGGTGCGTTTTAAGAAGTAGAAACTTATAGAATAGGGTTTATAGGAACTTAGTGATAAAAGAATAGGTTTTCTTCTAATAGAGAAGGAAACAGATCCGAATAGTTTAGCAACTATTCTTCTTAGGTCCCTCTTAGGTAACTTATTCTTTGGCAATTTTTTTTTATTAATACTACCTAACCTAATCTCTTCTAATACTCTTATACCTTTCCTATAGCATTCTTTAAATTCTTTAATAGCTCCTAGGTAGTCTTATTATAGCCTATCTACTTAACCTTATACTATATTTTATTATTAACGTCCTTATAACTAATAATCTTTAAAACTTACTATTTGTCTTTTTTTTACCCTCTAGATATATCTGCTTTATAAACTAGTAGCTTAATATTTCTATATACTAGCTCTAGCATTATAATATATTATATAAGGTAAATCTTTATTTTAGCTAGTAGGTCTAACTTAAACGTAACCGGTAAAATCCTTTATATAATTTCAAAAGGTCCTAGTCTAACGTAGTCTAACTTTTTACTTAGTCGTCAACTCTTAAAATTTTTATATAGTAGCTATACTTTATCTCCCTCCTTAAGATCTAGTCCCTTAGATCTCTTAGCGTTATAGTACTTTTTTATTCTCTTTTATACTTTCTTTACTAATTCTATAAAGTCTATATAAAGATTTATTAACGTCTTTATTCTTTCTTTAGCTATACTACTCATTTTTTTTACTTACTATAGTAACAATGATGTTCTTAGCTTATATCCATAATTCGCCTTAAATAGTAATGTGCCTATTTCTTCTTAAGGTGTTATATTGTATATAAACTATATAACTGGTAATAGCGATACCCAATTATTCTACGCGTGATTAATATAATGCCTTAGATACTATTCTAGTGTCTAATTTAATCTTTCCGTTTAACTATCTATCTGCGGATAATATATAGTAAAAGTTGCTACTCTAACTCCTTATTCCGCTAAGAATACCTCTTAAAATGCTGCTATAAATCTTAAATCTCTATCTAATATAATCTNACTTAGTGCTTTATATCTTACAAACACTTCTTTAATATAGATTCTAGCGACATCTTCTGCTAATATTTCTTCTATGCATACTATAAAGTATCCCCACTTTATAAGCTTATCTACTATTACTAAAATTATATTATAATCTTATCTAGTAATAGGATCTCTTAACTTTAGTAACTTAATAATAAAGTCCTATAATATAACCTCCTATAGTTTTTCTGGTGTTTTAATAGGTTATAGCCCTCTATATGGCTTATACCTTATTAGTTTATTCCTTTAATAATCTAGATATTTCTTTATAACTTTCTATACTAGTCCCCAGATTCTATTAATAATATATTCCTCTTAGATTCTCGATACTAAGCCCGTAGCTCTATTATATCCCTAAGTCATTCCCTTATAAAAATCTTCCATAAATTGCTCTGCTATACTTTTTAGGATATACTTTACTTCTTAATTCTTATATATATCCGTCTATAGATCTTTTAGCTATACTTCTAAAATTCTTTATACCTAAAAGCTCTCTAGTATCTTATAGACTCTTTCTAGTTCCTTATTTTCCTAAGTTGCTATAATCTTTAGATAATTATACCTAATTAATCCATCTATATCTTTTCGTAGTAAAGCCCCTAATGGCTTCTCGTCACTCTATAGTTTAGCCTTTTAACTTAGAGCGTCTGCTTATATATTGTCTATACCCTTAGTATACTAAATCTTAAAATAGTACTCTATAAGCATCTCTACCCATCTAACCTATCTTTAGTTAAGTTCCTTTATTATTAAAAATCCTGTTAGGTTCTTATAATCCGTCTTAACTATAAATAGTTTCTCTATGCCTTATAAGAATGCTCTCTATTCCCTTAGTGCTGTAACTATACCTAGCAACTCCTTATTGTAGATATTATAGTTTAACTCTAGTAGTATTATCTTTCGACTATAGTATGCCACTAGGTGCTATTTATCTTAATATTTTTATATAAAGCATACCCCTAGTATATAATTTAATGTATTTATTTCTATAACCGTCTCTAGTCTTAGTTAATAGATCTTAAGAACTAGCTCCTAGGTAAATAACTCTTTAACTTTCTTAAAGAGTTCTTACTACTCCTCTCCCTATACCTATAGTTCTTCTTTCTTTATTAATCGCGTAAATGGCTTAATATCCTTTAATTATTACGCTATAAACCTTCTATAGTAATTACAAAACCCTAGAAACAATCTTAACTATATAACGTTCTCTAGTTTTTACCAGTTCTCTATAGCCTTAATCTTCTTTAGATTTATACTAAGTTAGCCTAGTTTAATAATAAATCTAATAAAATCGGTCTTCCTAGTAAAGAACTTGTATTTCTTAATTATTACTAGCATCTGTTCTTCTTATAGTCTCTTTAAAACCCATTCAATATATTCTCCATATTCTTCCTTAGTTATTAAGTAGATAATTATATCGTTAAGGTATGCTATAATAAATTTATCTAAGTATTCTCCTAATATATTATTAATACGCTTCTAGAACGTTACTAGTGCGTTTATAAGCCTAAATTGCATAACTAATAGTTTATATAGTTCTTCCTTTAACCTAAAGGCTGCCTTTTATTTATCGCCTTCCTTAATCCTAATCTAATAGTACGCCTATCTTAGATCTATCTTTATAAAGATTTACGCGTTACCTATCCTATCTTAAATTTTGCTAATTAAGGGTAAAGGATACCTATCCTTCCTAATAATGTTATTTAACTATCTATAGTCGATATATAGCCGTAATTTGCCATTCTTCTTTAGTACAAACAGTACTAGATATCCCGCTAATAACTGCGATAGTCTAATATATCCCTTTTATAGGTTTTCTTAAACAAACTCTTTTAATACTTTACCTTCTTCTTTAGTAAGCTTATAGATTGGAAAGAACTTTAGACTTATTCCTAGTTCTAACTCTATCTTATAATCCTATACTATATACTTTAACAGCTTCTTACTCTTTAGTAACTATAGTTTCTTACCATACTTATAGTATCTTTTTGGTATATAGCTTAGTCCTTTTTCTATTTCTTTATAGGTCGCCCCTACTTAATACTATACCAGCTTAGCTTATTATTATATCTTACGGCGTTAAGTATTCCTAATACCGACCTAACCTATAACCTAATCGATCTTTAGATTATATTCCTATAACTAAGGCATTCCTAGTACTGCCTTATTATTCCCTAATAGTAATATATTAAAAGACATCTTAATTTATCTCCCTTTAATGGTTAACTAAATAGGTCCTATTTTAAGATTAATAATACCTCCTCCATAGGCTATCGGATCTCCTAAAATTATTACTAATAGGCAAAAGTGCTCCTTTTTCCTGTATAGTAATCCTATTCTCTTAACTGCTATTAGTAAGATATAGTTCCTTATTACTCTACTATCTATTAATACTTTAAACTGCTAATCTTGCTATTTAACTCGTAAATTTAGGTATTGTTCTTAAATTTCTTTAAGGGTCTAAGGCTCTACTACTAGCTCCCTCTAGTTTTATAAGCCTTTACTTTTCCTAACTATTAGCTACTAAATCCTATTTATACTTAGTCCAACTTAGGCTAATACTTAGTTCGCTTTTTAGCTTTAATATACTATAGACACGTATTTTCTAGACATTTCTACCACTATTATCTATCTAGGCATTCTTCCGTAAGGAATCTTTCTAGCTAAAGTATTAAGTCTTCTAACTCCTAAACTTCTACTAGATGCCAGCTATATATATACTTAGCATTCTAATATTTTTACTTCTTAGTTATTTAATATATTCTTATAAGATATTTCTAATACTTATCTTTAGGTACTCTATGTATATTTATAAGGGGATCTTGTAGACAGGGGGCTATAAGGACACGATTGGAACAGGATAGATTGGTAAGAGAGACGAATCCTTAAGGAGGTAAGGCCTCTGGGATCGTGGAGACTATATACTACGGGCACGTGCCTCCGGCACGTAACCGGCGACTATTTAAGGGGCGTCCGGGGCAACCCGAGGTGTCCGCAATAATATCCCTTACATTGCCCCCCCCCTTCTTGCGGTTGGCCCCCGATCGCCATTACCTTACAGTAGGGAGATTATAAGGGCTCGTCCCGGAAGAGGTTTAGAGAAATATTAGAGAGGTGTTGGTATACCACTGTATATTATCTATCTATCTAACCCCTACTTTAAACTCCTGAAAAACCTTAATAAGGAAAAAACATAACTAGAGAAAAGATGCGAGGATTGCTAGGAGATCTATTGGAAGCCTACCGGAAGCATACCGGTGACTACCTAGGCTAATATAGGGATTTTTATGTAACTCTGCTTCTAAGCCTTTATACTAGTCTATAATTAATCACAAGTATTATAGGCAATTTGGTGTTCCAGTATAGTTCCGTAGAACCTTTGGTATGGGATTTAACGTATAAAGCCTTGGCTTGCCGTTGTCTTTAACTATTAAGATGTGGTCTATAATCTTTTCTTATAATCCTTTTCTTATAATCCCCTACGTCACTAACATATTACTCCCGTATTTACCCTTAGGTTATTAAATGCGGTTAAGGTATTAATTAGTTAGTTAAAGAGACTTATCTCTTAAGATTTAGTGTATATGGTTTTAAATCTAGTAGTCCTATGCCGTATATTTAGCGTAGCTCTACTACCTAGTAAATAGGGACATTTCGTAATAGCAATTGTAGCTATTATGCGATTGTTAAGAACGTCTATAACGTTATTCTTTAATACTATAGTATCGTTTTAGGTCTAATTTAACCTATATATATCTTTAATTTGACGTCTTAATTGCCTTCCCCTGGCCGCGTAGTCAGTTTTTATAAGGAAGTAATAGTTAAATAACTTATACGCGTGTTTCCTTTCTTTTAAATAGCGCTATTATAACGGAGTTATATCGGTAAGGTTGCGGTTATTTACTAGAAGGGTATTGGAAGGTAAAGTATAAAGACGCCTTGCTTATTAAGCTGCTCCTTTTTTTAAATACCTTACTTCTCGCTATTAACCGTCATCCAATTTTGGACGTATCTTTAATATATTATTAAGATTTTCTTCTTTTTTATTAATAATTTAATATGCCTCTTTGTTCTCCTGCTGACTGCTCTTTTAAGTAAATTCTATAGCGTATCCTGGCCCTGCCTTTGCATATAGAACCTTAACCCCCGCTAACCCGCAACTGGTGCTGGTTCTGCCTAAATGATTTTACCTATATGTCTTTAAAAGACTAGAAATCTAATAATAGGATTCTGAAGGCTTATAATAAAACGCACTGCGTTAAATCTAATACCTTTAGTCCTTATAATTGATGCATGCGTACTAAGAGCGGTAGTTGCGTTAAGGTAAGTTTTTCTATCCTTAATAGATTTCTATTGCTGACTTTAAGCTTTAATAATAGCCTAGGCCTAAGTGGCGACGTTCCTTTAATGTTCTTAACTACTATATCGCCCGGGCTCTCTCTTATTCTAGCGCAAATGCTAAACGACTTAGCCGAATTTAAGACTATGCTACGGCCATTTATACTGCCTATAATTCCTAGTAAGCTAGCTAGCAACGCCTAATGTAAAAGTAAGGTTGGTATACTAAGGATAGGGTAAGGGATAGGGGTAATAAGAAGAAGGTTGCCGTCTACCATAGAAAGGAGTTTGCGTATACGCGTTAAGTTTTAAAAGAGTATAACATGATGCGGTATTAAGTAGGTTACCCTTCGGGTACCTAGCGGATAGGTAACTAACGGTTGCCGTAGTAAGGTCTTAGTAGTTTTAGACTATACCAGCCAGCTAATATCTCTGTTTATTCTGGGCTTAAGCGTATCTTTATTAACTATAAGCTTACGCCGCAAGAGCTTTATTGGTATTGGTTTGGACCTAATATTAGTGTTAAGTATTTAAGAGTCTCTGCTCTAGCTACACCTTATTATCCTACCCCTGTTTTTATACCTACTCGTACACCTACCAAGGCATCTAGATCCTATTCTTATTAGCTATCACTTGGTGGCCTAATGGATACTAATCCTACTCCTGATAATAATAGGGCGTAGTAGCTTTTTAGATTAGGCATTTGTGGTTTAGACTTTTAGGATTCGTTTTTATATATAGTAGCAATTAAGGACCTTAATTAGGTGCTTAGGAAGGCCTTAAAAGGCTTTTAGAAAGGGCTTAGGAGCCCTAGAAATAATATTCCTAGTATAAATTAATAAATAGGAATGCAATTCTAGCAAAATGCCCTATTAACTCTATGCTATATATATAAAAAGGCTAAGGACCCGTCCTGCCTTAGGCTATATAGCCCTAATTCTTATGGTTTCCGGAGCTTATCCGTTCTATATCCGATTTAACCTATTTACTCTTTTTATAAGCTTTCTTTATAGGTCGCGATGACACTATAGTATTAGAGCGCTTTTTATAATTTATAGATTGTGGATCTTGGTCCCAATATTCTTTTAGAATATCTTCGCAATAATTAAGGTAATCCTTTAGTTCCTATATAGAGTCCTTAGCGGGCTAGCCTAGCTATTTAACTTTAAATTAAAGCTTATTCTTGACAGACTTATAGCGTAGTATAGCTTTAACCTTGTACCACTCGCCTACCACCTTAGGGTGTTCAATTAGGCCTAGACGGAAGTTCTTTTCCAGCGGTAGTCTATGCTATAGCTCTAGTAGGTTTATGTAAAATACTAAATATATATAGGCTATAGATGGGGGTAGCTGGAGATAATAGGCTAGCTTGCTAATTCGTTCCTTAACTTAGAAGGGACCTAGGTATCTTATATTAAGCTTCTTTAATAGTCGACGGGTCTTAATATTCGTTAAACGTAATAAAACCTTATCGCCTACTCCGAAATGCTTGTCCTAGTACTTACGGTTATACTAAAGTTTTTACTACTCTTAGGCATCTTACAGGCTCTGCTTCGCATGCTTTTATTACTCCTCCTATTCCTAAAGGTATCCTTATACTCTCTAGTGGATGTCCTTAGACTTCCCAGTAGGATCCTATAACTAATTATGCGGCTTTAGCCAGTAATCGTCGGGTATACCATTAAACCTAAATAGTCGGACGCCATAGGTAATCTGGATTAGTGTATACTTATATAATATATATTACTTTAAATTATAAGCGTACTCCGCGTATAGAAGTAGCTTATACTAGTTATTTTGCTAGTAGTTTAAATACATCTATAGGTAAGACTCCAGTTCCTAGTTCTGGCGTTCCGTTTGCCTATCCGTCTATAGGTAGAAAGCTGTACTATAACGGTGGTCTATCTTTAAATAGAAGCATAGATCCGACCAGTACTGGCTTATAAAGACGCTGCCCCTATTAGTAATAATAGAGTGCGGCTAATCTACTTTAAGAAAGCATTTCTCCTTAATTAGGTTAGTAAGCTCTTATACGTTAATTGTCTTATTAACGGGAAGGTATTAGACGTACTTCGAAAACCTATTAATAAGTATAAGGACCAAATTATATATTCGTCCTTAGCTATCTTTAAATAGCGGGAGATCCGTGATGAAGTCCATGGCGTAATATTGCTATGGCTTACTGGTGGGGGGAACTAATTTAAATAGACCCCATAGCTTGTGCCTGCGGATCTTATATACTTAACACTTCTTATAATGGCTAATATACTCCTTTGCTTCCTAATTAAGCCTTAGCTAATAGTATTTGCACTAAAGTAATTCCACTATTTTTACTTAACCATAGTGGCCGCTTAGGGGATTATCGTAATTCTTTATAAGAATCTTCTATTATAGATTTGCTTCTTATAGCACCTAAACCTTACTACCTTTACGTAGTAGGCCCATTGGGTTTAGTTCCTAATGGTAGCGCCTAGTAGCTTCCTTTCCGTTATGTTTCCGGTCTACTTCCGCATTAAGAATAGTATAGGAAGTGTCCCTCCGTTGCACCTTACGGATGAGATCCGTTAACCCTTTGGATAGTTCCTAGGTAAAAGCTGTTTCGTCCCGTACTACTCTAAGTATAAGACTAGATAGTACTATAGATCTTATAACTCTTTAATACGTATATATTAGGAAGGCTGCTATAAGGTTAAAGTCCTTTAGTTATTATAGGGCTCCGAGTTCTAATTACTTTATGGCTTTACTATTAGTTTAAGGGGATAGCTTAGTAATTAGGGATAGTATATTACTAGGTTCCGAGAATATATTGGGGACGTCCTGTCTAGGTATATTTGGACCCTTATTAGCAACGGACTGGGTACTAGCCGGAACGTTAGTGGAAACTAATAGGGCTTGCACCGCCTAAGACTTGGTGTATAGAGCTGTAGGGGTTTAAGTATCCTACACCTAGAGCTTGTTCTATAATATAGGGAGTAAGATATCTATTATCTATTTTCCTTCTCCCGTTTTAAAGCCTTTGGTATAGTCTGGCCGTTNTAANGGTNTATTAGTAGGGTTNTTTTCCCCTAGCTTATATTTAATCTTAAAATTAAA